>NW_026986579.1:0-1000 GCF_031761385.1 Necator americanus | reverse complement strand
CATCGAACCTGAGCTAGTGGTTGCGATATCCTCCATTAGATCTTCACCTTTAGGAATACTCATCCTTTATCTTCTTAATTTATGTACCTGCACAACACTTGCAGTTGCATTCGGGGAAATCGTTTGACCCTTATAAACTCCAGTATTTTGTTCGTTTCTCTTCTCCTATAAATCATCCCACACTACGTGTCGAAGTTACGTTAGTTAGTTAGTTAGTTATGATTTCTTCTCTTATTTTTTTCTATATTGTTGTATGATCAAAGTTTTCTGACATATCTGTTCGTGGAATAGCTGCCCTACTTGAAGATGAATAAACTAGTCCTAACAAGGCGCAAAATAAGATGCTTAGGTTGAAAAGCGCGCTTTCATTCTTATTTCCGTAAAGCGCTGGTGTCACTGTATGATAATGATAAGAACTGTTCCCTTTTTTTGTGTTCTATATTGTTCTACACTCTCTTCGCCAATTTCTGTGTGCCTTCGTAACGTCCAAAGCACATTGCTCGTCATCCTGTTCATAATGAGTGTACTTGCGGACTGCGCCCTCAATATAACAACGGCGTCACTCAAAAAACAGCGACAACAGACAGTGCTAATCTAGCCGGTGATTTAAACGCTGCTGCTATTCCTATTCTGGTATTCATCGTGGTATTCGCGTGGTGAGTTCATGCTGCTGCTATTCCAATTCTGCTGTCCATCGTTAACGATTGGTAGGTCTTTTTTTAAAGTTTTTGTTTTAAATAACTCTTACGTTTGCGAGTGTATTGTCCAGCACCATGAACTTGCTGATGCTTCTTTTTTTCCTCTAATTTTCTTAGTTTCTTTGTTTGGTACGTTTTCTTTTTTCTTGTTTTTCTTTTTTTTTCTTTTTCTGTTCTTATTGCTTATGACACATGCGAGTGTGGAGTCCAGGCAGGCAGGGACGCACTGACGATTCCTGTCTACTGCGACTTTCCGCTCGCGCGGTCGATTCCTGCACTACTGTCTCTAGTTTACATTTTCT
>NW_026986578.1:0-1000 GCF_031761385.1 Necator americanus | reverse complement strand
TCTCTACAACCATCAGGATGGTCCTCAGGCCAAATTAATCTTTGCTTAGCCTTAGATTAGGCTTATTTTTAGGAAAGCCAGAATCTCCATAGATTGTATTTTTTCTCCCCGATTTGAGCTGAATTGTCAAAAGTGGATAATATTCTTTAAGATAAGCCTCAAACCCCGGATCCAGAACCATCAGGATGGTCCTGAGACGAAAAAAATCTTTATGGAGGCTTAGCCTAATTTTAATTTTTAAAAAAGCCAAAATCATCTCAAACTGAATTTTTTCTCCCCGATTTGAGCTGAATTGTCAAAAGTGGATAATATTCTTTAAGATAAAACTCAAACCCCGGATCCAGAGCCATCTGGGTGGTCCTGAGGCGATATAAATCTTCGCTGAGTCATAGCCTAACTTTAATTTTTAAAAAAGAAAAATCATCTCAAATTGAAATTTTTCTCCCCGATTTGAGTTGAATTGTCAAAAGTGGATAATATTCTTTAAGATGACCCTCAAACCCATTCTCTACAACCATCAGGATGGTCCTCAGGCCAAATTAATCTTTGCTTAGCCTTAGATTAGGCTTATTTTTAGGAAAGCCAGAATCTCCATAGATTGTATTTTTTTCTCCCCGATTTGAGCTGAATTGTCAAAAGTGGATAATATTCTTTAAGATAAGCCTCAAACCCCGGATCCAGAACCATCAGGACGGTCCTGAGACGAAAAAAATCTTTATGGAGGCTTAGCCTAATTTTAATTTTTAAAAAAGCTAAAATCTTCTCAAATTGTATTTTTTCTCCCCGATTTGAGCTGAATTGTCAAAAGTGGATAATATTCTTTAAGATAAGCCTCAAACCCCGGATCCAGAGCCATCAGGATGGTCCTGAGGCGAAAAAAACCTTTATGGGGTCTTATTTCACGATTAATTTTAAAAAAGGCCAGAATCGCCTCAAATTGTATTTTTTCTCCCCGATTTGAGCTGAATTGTCAAAAGTGGATAATATTCTTTATGATAAG
>NW_026986577.1:0-1000 GCF_031761385.1 Necator americanus | reverse complement strand
CGATTTGAGCTGAATTGTCAAAAGTGGATAATATTCTTTATGATAAGCATCAAACCCCGGATCCAGAGCCTTCAGGATGGTCCTGAAACGAAAAAAACCTTTATGGGGTCTTATTTCACGATTAATTTTAAAAAAGGCCAGAATCGCCCCAAATTGTATTTTTTCTCCCCGATTTGAGCTGAATTGTCAAAAGTGGATAATATTCTTTATGATAAGCATCAAACCCCGGATCCAGAGCCTTCAGGATGGTCCTGAAACGAAAAAAACCTTTATGGGTCCTTATTTCACGATTAATTTTAAAAAAGGCCAGAATCGCCACAAATTGTATTTTTTCTCCCCGATTTGAGCTGAATTGTCAAAAGTGGATAATATTCTTTATGATAAGCATCAAACCCCGGATCCAGAGCCATCAGGATGGTCCTGAAACGAAAAAAAACCTTTATGGGTCCTTATTTCACGATTAATTTTAAAAAAGGCCAGAATCGCCCCAAATTGTATTTTTTCTCCCCGATTTGAGCTGAATTGTCAAAAGTGGATAATATTCTTTATGATAAGCATCAAACCCCGGATCCAGAGCCTTCAGGATGGTCCTAAAACGAAAAAAACATTTATGGGGTCTTATTTCACGATTAATTTTAAAAAAGGCCAGAATCGCCACAAATTGTATTTTTTCTCCCCGATTTGAGCTGAATTGTCAAAAGTGGATAATATTCTTTATGATAAGCCTCAAACCCCGGATCCAGAGCCATCAGGATGGTCTTGAAAAAAAAAAACCTTTTTTTGGGGTCCTTTTTTTTTTTTTTTTTAAAAAAAGGCCAGGATCGCCACAAATTGTATTTTTTCTCCCCGATTTGAGCTGAATTGTCAAAAGTGGATAATATTCTTTAAGATAATCCTCAAACCCCGGATCCAGAGCCATCAGGATGGTCCTGAAACGAAAAAAACCTTTATGGAGTCTAGGGTCACGATTAATTTTTAAAAAAGCCCTTAAAAAAGAAGA
>NW_026986576.1:0-1000 GCF_031761385.1 Necator americanus | reverse complement strand
TTAGCCTAATTTTAAATTTTAAAAATGCCAAAATCATCTCAAATTGTATTTTTTCTCCCCGATTTGAGCTGAATTGTCAAAAGTGGATAATATTCTTTATGATAAGCCTCAAACCCCGGATCCAGAGCCATCAGGATGGTCCTGAAACGAAAAAAATCTTTTTATAGGCTTAGCCTAATTTTAAATTTTAAAAATGCCAAAATCATCTCAAATTGTATTTTTTCTCCCCGATTTGAGCTGAATTGTCAAAAGTGGATAATATTCTTTAAGATAACCCTCAAACCCCGGATCCAGAGCCATCAGGATGGCCCTGAGGCGATATAAATCTTCGCTGAGTCATAACCTAATTTTAATTTTTAAAAATGCCAAAATCATCTCAAATTGTATTTTTTCTCCCCGATTTGAGCTGAATTGTCAAAAGTGGATAATATTCTTTAAGATAACCCTCAAACCCTGATCCAGAGAGAGCAGGATGGCCCTGAGGCGATATAAATCTTCGCTGAGTCATAACCTAATTTTAATTTTTAAAAATGCCAAAATCATCTCAAATTGTATTTTTTCTCCCCGATTTGAGCTGAATTGTCAAAAGTGGATAATATTCTTTAAGATAACCCTCAAACCCCGGATCCAGAGCCATCAGGATGGTCCTGAAACGAAAAAAATCTTTTTATAGGCTTAGCCTAATTTTAAATTTTAAAAATGCCAAAATCATCTCAAATTGTATTTTTTCTCCCCGATTTGAGCTGAATGATAGGTCTGATTCACTTTAATCAAAATCGTTGTCTAAGCGTACATTTGAATGCGAAATAGGGGAAAAGGGAAAGAAAAGCGAACAAAATAGTGTCCATATGTAACGCAGTTCCTGCAAATGATTGCCGTCAACATTCGTTAATTTTTCTTCATTAATAAGCCCCAGAATTCATATGTGTAAATGGCAGAAAGAGCATATACAATATTTAGATGACCCAACAACGTGAAATTCCCACATCATTTTGCGAGC
>NW_026986575.1:0-1000 GCF_031761385.1 Necator americanus | reverse complement strand
GATTCTGGCCTTTTTTAAAAATTAATCGTGAAATAAGACCCCATAAAGGTTTTTTTCGTTTCAGGACCATCCTGATGGCTCTGGATCCGGGGTTTGAGGCTTATCATAAAGAATATTATCCACTTTTGACAATTCAGCTCAAATCGGGGAGAAAAAATACAATTTGTGGCGATTCTGGCCTTTTTTAAAATTAATCGTGAAATAAGACCCCATAAAAGTTTTTTTCGTTTCAGGACCATCCTGATGGCTCTGGATCCGGGGTTTGAGGCTTATCATAAAGAATATTATCCACTTTTGACAATTCAGCTCAAATCGGGGAGAAAAAATACAATTTGTGGCGATTCTGGCCTTTTTTAAAATTAATCGTGAACTAAGGACCCATAAAGGTTTTTTTCGTTTCAGGACCATCCTGATGGCTCTGGATCCGGGGTTTGAGGCTTATCATAAAGAATATTATCCACTTTTGACAATTCAGCTCAAATCGGGGAGAAAAAATACAATTTGAGGCGATTCTGGCCTTTTTTAAAATTAATCGTGACCTAGGACTCCATAAATGTTTTTTTCGTTTCAGGACCATCCTGATGGCTCTGGATCCGGGGTTTGAGGCTTATCATAAAGAATATTATCCACTTTTGACAATTCAGCTCAAATCGGGGAGAAAAAATACAATTTGAGAAGATTTTAGCTTTTTTAAAAATTAAAATTAGGCTAAGCCTCCATAAAGATTTTTTTCGTTTCAGGACCATCCTGATGGCTCTGGATCCGGGGTTTGAGGCTTATCTTAAAGAATATTATCCACTTTTGACAATTCAGCTCAAATCGGGGAGAAAAAATACAATTTGAGAAGATTTTGGCTTTTTTAAAAATTAAAATTAGGCTATGACTCAGCGAAGATTTATTTCGCCTCAGGACCATCCTGATGGTTGTAGAGAAGGGTTTTGAAGGTTATCTTAAAGAAATGTGTCCACTTTTCACAATTTTACCCAAACCGGGGAGAAAA
>NW_026986574.1:0-1000 GCF_031761385.1 Necator americanus | reverse complement strand
TGACTACCAATTAACAGGATTGTCAATCAATTGGATGAATCAGCGAAAGCAAACAACAATTGTTAGCAATCCATTAGTTGTTAGCCACTAGTGGAAGTCCTTTTGAACCGTGGCAGAATTGTCAGAATTGGCCTATACAAAGAGTTCCGAATGTTGAATGGGGAAGATCTCGTGGTAACTCTTTGAACCTTCTCTATGAAGAGGACTATATATGCACTTAACATAATGATAAGAACTAGCTAAAGCGGATCGCTTGTTAATGAAAATAAGTAACTGCAGAAATCCTGATGTTGATGGCATTACCTTACTTCCTACTTGGTAATATCTCATACAAAAAGTATGTTGGTAATTTAACATTAGGTTGGTGCAAAAATAATGCGCATTTTCGTTGCCTTGTCTTCACGACAATTTTTTTATGTTACACTCATATTGTAAGTGATGTAAGTAATGCGCTCCATTGCAATTTAATCGATACCGTGATATTCCATTTAGGAGCGTAGCTCTCCAACACCGGATGCGGAGCAGCCTCGCAGCTCTTGTAAGCCCACGCCTGGACCACACCCATAGGACCTTAGGCGCCGGTCACCTGCAGGCCAGGGGGCATCATCAACCAATAGTGTCTGGATAAAGCAATAACTGCAGAGGAATCATGAAGATTTAGATTCAATGCACAATGCTGTGGTTTCAAGAGAGGAAGTGAAAATTATATACGCAAGTATGTATATGTGCCAGTAGAGAGATATCTGCATAATACTTACTAAGATACGTCATACGATGAAGACACGAAATAGGCAGATATCAAAATGGAGCACTAAATGATTGGATGCATAAATCAAACGTATAAAGAAAGTGAGTGAGTACCTACAACCTGTACAATATTATTTATGGAAGCCGAATCATCTGCAACATAACAAATACAGGGACGTGCGGTGTAAAAGGGTAGACCTTGATAAACAACATAACGTTCGTAGTGTTGTTGTTTAGGTAAGTCATTATCTGC
>NW_026986573.1:0-1000 GCF_031761385.1 Necator americanus | reverse complement strand
TTGGTACGAAAAAGTCAAGTTCGACCTCATCGACTATGGCCGACCAGCTGAAAAAGCGAATGGGGGAGCTTTCGGTAAGTTCTTTTTTTCTTGGTAGTGGTAGTGATCGTGCGCAGTGCACGGCCGCAGCTCTTAAGGTTTGGAGAGAATGAATGTGGTATGAGATGCAGTGTACCAGCATATCCATGCTCTGCAAATCCTATTTTTGATTTGTGTACATGGGTATCTGCGATAGATGGCTTGGAGGCCTTCAAGTTTGTCCTTAGTTGAATGTTATTATTATCTTTTTTCCTCTCTCTTAATGAGGAGCCGGTGATACCGCTGATAGATTAAAGACGGTATCGACAAACGCTTACGATACATTTGTATTCATACCGTGGAAGATGCTTAAGAAGTTCCCTTGGCTCCGTGGATTAATATCTATGAGACATAGCAGTGATGGAACAACGTTTTTTTTTTACAGCGAAGGCTGTTCTGTCACCGTCTGTTAAAGCACCAGACGGTCGATCTTCTTGTTTGCAAGGTTTTGTTAGTATTTGACAGCTGACTGTTACGATCCTGTTATTTTTATTTTTGACCGCTGTATCCTACTTAGAAACCTTCTTTGCGGTTCTTTATTCCCATGGAAAAAACACGAAAGAAGATGTGTTAGAGAGCCATAGATAATTTGAAACAGAGGTCGACATACATACACACATACACGCCGCACATGCCAAACTCTACACTTACCTCATTCTACACACATACACCGCACACACCACACCCTCCACATTCCGCGCACCGCACATACACGCCGCACATATCACACACCGCGCATGCCACACACGCCACTACACACACCACCACACACACCACCACACACACCACCACACACACACACACACACACACACACACACACACACACACACACACACACACACACACACACACACACACACACACACACACACACACACACACACACACACACACACACACACACACACACACACACACAC
>NW_026986572.1:0-1000 GCF_031761385.1 Necator americanus | reverse complement strand
GAAAAGTCGATCGATACCGATGTAATCGGGATCGTCAGGTACTCGATACTGCCTGCATCGTGGTATAAGGGGAGCGGACCATGTGGGTGGACATGTTGGTCCAGGTTGTTCCTAAACTAGCAAAGCTCTAACATACGCACACATCTAAGCTACCTACATTACGCTGTGAATATGAGCCGATCGGCATCTCATCGTATCGCCTACCTTAACGATGACACTGGGAAGAGCGGCTTGTGATTCGACTCCAGACGGCCCTGGTTCGTTGGTGAAATCCGCGCCTATCTGACGTACTATTTGATCTCTCAAATCTGTCATCACCTTCAACATCTGATCTTGCGTCTGCGCCGGCGTCACTACATCAGGTTCCTCGTAACTCTGAAATGAAATTGCGTAAGTACTGCTACAACGAATACATTCTAATTCAGAATGTTTAAGAGAGAAAAAAAAAACCAACAACTAAATCCACTCACTTCTTTTACGGGGATTCCGCACTCGCGTAGTTGTTCGAAAATTTCTCTGTAAATGCGGTATTCTCTACTAGTAGCTGGCGCCAGAACCTTGTGCATATCTATCGACGCTTTCTTCATCCTTTCCGTTATTCCACGGCTTACTTGTTCCACCACCTGCAACATCATCTATTCCCATCGCTTCGTTTAGGTTAGTATCTTATTGCGTCGCACCCCGCAATGTTGCACCAATTCTGCCCTCACCTTAAATTCATCGCTTCTGTGACTAAGATCCGGATGTTTCCTTAGTATGTGTTGCGCTAGACGAAATCTTCCATGAGCGCCGCACATTACGCAGTAGTGGTAACTATCCCACTCTGGTTTCGGGTAGTACACATCTAAATCGGAATTGAGTAGATCGGGTAATGCTGCACGGTTGCATTGCACCTATCCTGTCGACACATCACCGCTAACCTTCCGTTAACTCTACGGTCAATCCTTGAATTCGTTTCGATGCTATCCAACGAGGAATGAGCATCTTGGCTAAGTCTCCG
>NW_026986571.1:0-1018 GCF_031761385.1 Necator americanus | reverse complement strand
ATGTGAAGCCAAAGCTTCGAGTTATTCAACCTAACCTGAGCTCGAATCTCTACAGATTGCGTGTTTTCTGCCCGGTATGGGAAAAAATAGTGAAAATTGGACCAATTTCTTTCAGAAAGCCCTCAAATGCATTCGTATCGTCCACAGGCCACCTTAGGCTAAGCTTAGGCTTATTTTTTTTGGGAGCCCGCATCGCCACAGATTGCGTTTTTTCTTCCTGGATTTCAAAAAATTGTGAAAATTGGACCCACTTTTTATAGAAAACCCTTAAACCCCTCCTCCAGATGCATCCGGATGGTCCACAGGCGCCCCTGGGCTTAGCTTAGGCTTATTATTTGAGGAGCCCGCAACTCTACAGAATGCGTTTTTTCTGCCTGGATTGGGTAAAAATGTGAAAACTCAACTCACATTTTCCAGAAAACCCTCAAACCCTTCCTCCATATCCATCCGGACGGTCCACAGACCAAATTAGTCTTTGCTTAGGCTTAGTTTAGGCTTATTTTTAGGACAGCCAGAATCTCCTCAAATTGTATTTTTTCCCCCCGGTTTGGGTAAAATTGTGAAAAGTGGATAATTTTCTTTAAGATAACACTCAAAACCCGGATTGAGAGCCATCAGGATGGTCCCGAGACGAAAAAAATCTTTATGGAGGCTTAGCCTAATTTTAATTTTTAAAAAAGCTAAAATCTTCTCAAATTGTATTTTTTCTCCCCGATTTGAGCTGAATTGTCAAAAGTGGATAATATTCTTTATGATAACCCTCAAACCCCGGATCCAGAGCCATCAGAATGGTCCCGAGACGAAAAAAATCGTTACGGAGGCTAAGCCTAATTTTAATTTTTAAAAAAGCCAAAATCATCTCTAATTGTATTTTTTCTCCCCGATTTGAGCTGAATTGTCAAAAGTGTATAATATTCTTCATGATAAGCCTCAAACCCCGGATCCAGAGCCATCAGGATGGTCCTGAAACGAAAAAAACATTTATGGGGTCTTATTTCACGAATAATTTTAAAAAAGG
>NW_026986570.1:0-1222 GCF_031761385.1 Necator americanus | reverse complement strand
GCCTAAGCCTAAGCCTAAGCCTAAGCCTAAGCCTAAGCCTAAGCCTAAGCCTAAGCCTAAGCCTAAGCCTAAGCCTAAGCCTAAGCCTAAGCCTAAGCCTAAGCCTAAGCCTAAGCCTAAGCCTAAGCCTAAGCCTAAGCCTAAGCCTAAGCCTAAGCCTAAGCCTAAGCCTAAGCCTAAGCCTAAGCCTAAGCCTAAGCCTAAGCCTAAGCCTAAGCCTAAGCCTAAGCCTAAGCCTAAGCCTAAGCCTAAGCCTAAGCCTAAGCCTAAGCCTAAGCCTAAGCCTAAGCCTAAGCCCTAATAGGCTTAGGCTTAGGCTTAGGCTTAGGCTTTAGTCTTAAGCTCAGGCTTAGGCTTTAGTCTTAAGCTCAGGCTTAGGCTTAGGCTTAGGCTTAGGCTTAGGCTTAGGCTTAGGCTTAGGCTTAGGCTTAGGCTTAGAAACGTTTCAACAAGATCCCTCGAAACATACGTTTCATTGCACGCCAAATTGCCTCCGGAGCTATGGGCACAATGAAACTACATCGCAACACATATTAGTGAATTCCAAAGCTCTATTCCACGACGTATTTCAATGTTTCCTCAGACGCCAGCGAATCTGCTATCACTTGCTCTGCTTACGTATTTAGTAACAGCTCTTCAATGCTGGTCATGCGAAAAGCAAAGCTCCCTTCCGTGAAAAAAACGACTATGCCGGAGCTAGAAATGAATGCCCTTAAGCTAGCAATGCGCTTTGCCTAGTACATAACCAGAGCACTAAAAACACGCACAACGGGTTACCCGTGGACAATTTACTTGTTCTTGGATTCTCAAATCGTTTTGAGCTGGTTATCTACACCCAGCAGTAAAAATGTTTGTGTCCTGATAGCAAACAGACCTCGCGAAAGTTGCAAAATAATGCACAAATTAAAGGAGGATGGAGTCACGGTCATCTTTGGATATACCAATACCTCAAAGGATCCAGCCGATGCAGTAACACGAGGACTATTCAGAGCAACTAAAAAGGATCATATTTGATGGTCAATTCCAAAGTTTTCTTACTTCATGAACAACCGTTTGGAACCTCACTTCCTTCTCATTGGCTGAAGTCGATGATCCACTCACCACCGAGGATATTTTTCCTGTATACTCAACATTCCTTCTACAAAGAACATTTCCGTTCAAGACCTACTCGATTGGAGTCGCTATGGGTCCTTATGCCAAGCAAAACGTGTAACAGCTTGAG
>NW_026986569.1:0-1352 GCF_031761385.1 Necator americanus | reverse complement strand
AGATAGCCTATAGTAGAAGGTGCGACGGGTCCATCGGCGTCAGATAGCCTTAGAAGGGGGTGCGACGGGTCCATCGGCGTCGGATACCTATAGAAGGGGGTGCGACGGGTCCATCGGCGCCAGATAGCCTTAGAAGGGGGTGCGACGGGTCCATCGGCGCCGGATAGCCTTAGAAGGGGGTGCGACGGGTCCATCGGCGCCAGATAGCCTTAGAAGGGGTGCGACGGGTCCACGGCGTCGGATAGCCTTAGAAGGGGGTGCGACGGGTCCATCGGCGTCGGATACCTATAGAAGGGGGTGCGACGGGTCCATCGGCGCCAGATAGCCTTAGAAGGGGGTGCGACGGGTCCATCGGCGCCAGATAGCCTTAGAAGGGGGTGCGACGGGTCCATCGGCGCCAGATAGCCTTAGAAGGGGGTGCGACGGGTCCATCGGCGCCAGATAGCCTTAGAAGGGGGTGCGACGGGTCCATCGGCGTCGGATACCTATAGAAGGGGGTGCGACGGGTCCATCGGCGTCAGATACCTATAGAAGGGGGTGCGACGGGTCCATCGGCGCCAGATAGCCTTAGAAGGGGGTGCGACGGGTCCATCGGCGTCAGATACCTTAGAAGGGGGTGCGACGGGTCCATCGGCGTCAGATACCTTAGAAGGGGGTGCGACGGGTCCATCGGCGCCAGATAGCCTTAGAAGGGGTGCGACGGGTCCATCGGCGCCAGATAGCCTTAGAAGGGGTGCGACGGGTCCATCGGCGTGCCTATAGAAGGGGGTGCGACGGGTCCATCGGCGCCAGATAGCCTTAGAAGGGGGTGCGACGGGTCCATCGGCGTCGGATACCTTTAGAAGGGGGTGCGACGGGTCCATCGGCGCCAGATAGCCTTAGAAGGGGGTGCGACGGGTCCATCGACGTCGGATACCTATAGAAGGGGGTGCGACGGGTCCATCGGCGCCAGATAGCCTTAGAAGGGGGTGCGACGGGTCCATCGGCGCCAGATAGCCTTAGAAGGGGGTGCGACGGGTCCATCGGCGCCAGATAGCCTTAGAAGGGGGTGCGACGGGTCCATCGGCGCCAGATAGCCTTAGAAGGGGGTGCGACGGGTCCATCGGCGTCGGATAGGGGGTGCGACGGGTCCATCGGCGTCGGATAGCCTTAGAAGGGGGTGCGACGGGTCCATCGGCGCCAGATAGCCTTAGAAGGGGGTGCGACGGGTCCATCGGCGCCAGATAGCCTTAGAAGGGGGTGCGACGGGTCCATCGACGGGTCGGGATAGCCAGATAGGCGCCAGATAGCCTTAGAAGGGGGTGCGACGGGTCCATCGGCGTCGGATACCTATAGAAGGGGGTGCGACGGGT
>NW_026986568.1:0-1751 GCF_031761385.1 Necator americanus | reverse complement strand
ATCCATTATTCTTTAGATAAACACACTAAGAGCCGTAGAAACTGTGTTACCTGAGCAAACGGTTGATTAACGTGCAAGATCCAATCTTTAAAAAAAAAGTACGACCCAACGTAGGCAATTTGTATGTCGATTGATCGGACCGGTATCGGCACCGTATTGACTTAAAAGATCAGCCTGCAACAGCAAATTCTTCCCGGCCGCTAAAAAAAAATTTCGAGAAACAGAAAAGGAAGAAAGACACATGTTCACAAAAAAACAAAATGATCAAAACATGGATATGATAAGCCTGAAAGAGCTGAAAATGAATTGGGAAACACATTTTCAAGGAGGCCAGGAAAAAACAACAACAATTGGTTGGATTGGATTTGACGGAAGCCGCCCACGAACGACGACGTACTCCACTTTACCACGACTCCTCCGTTCCACTCGAAAACATAAAATAATCGGACGAACTTGAGAGAATCAGGTGATCGTAAGAATCGGGTAAGAAAAGGGGTGACGGTCGGAAGCAATCGATAGATTTTTTTGCGAAAACAGAAAAAAAACGAGAGGTAGCGGCTATTATTACGAGAAATTAGAATTACTGACGAAAAAGAAAAATATTTCCCCATAAAAACCAGGAAGTGCTTCTATATATATATGCATGCATATTTGTAATTAGATTCAAGTTCAACTGCAAAAAAAGGAGAAAATAATGAGAATGAAGGCAAAGAAAACGAGTAAAGGCTCTTTACTATTTCCTCAATTTATTTTTTCCTCAATTTAACAAACTGTTGATATTTTAACATCTCCAAGATTGCTTCTGCGATGAAATTTAAAAAAAATCAAAAATATAAATAGAAAGTTTTGGAAGTAAGATATTAATAAAGAGGACTGCTTGAATTACAACTGTATTTAATCATGAACTACTGTAACTGTCGCTGCTTTCTACCACTATAAGTCCTACAGAGAGTCACATTACAGTCTTCTGATAAGATAAAGACACTAACCGAAGTTACTGGTCACTTTTCCAATTTGAACTCCACTTTGACAGTATCCTAAAGAAATTATTCCTGAATTTCAAATTTCAAGTGGAAAAATTCATGAGGAAAATTTAGCTAATGAAAATAACTCACAGTGGTTTTCGCCGCAAAAACCGGGAACTGTAGTCAGCATCACAGTGAGTTCTAGAAGTGGATTAATTTTGTTTTCAGTGGGCAGACGTCAATACCGATCAATAACATCGCAATTGCAGAACGAGAACGAGAACTAGCGATGTATGAACTGCGAATGTAATAAATCAAGAAGCCCGAGCGTGTATGTGCGTGATCGATCGATATTCGGGGGCAAGTCTGATAAATGCCATAATGGGATCAGAGCGGTCAAATACTGTTGCTTATGCTGTTTTCAAGTTGTTTGAAGATGAAGATGTCAAAGACACCAATGAGAGCCGAACTGAACACAGTACCCCACAGAATTCTTTTTTTTTGGAACTGTCAACATCAAGGATAAAGATCTGGAGGAATGTGAAGGTCGATGTAAAAGGAAAAGAAAGTAGGTGGGTAGCAAATCAACAAGATTTCAAAAAAAAAAATTCAAGTAGGGATTAGGTGGTGTTTAGCGGAAACAGATACTGGTCTAACGGAGAACTTTTGTCTGTTTCATAAAAAGTGCAACTGATACCATATGATTTTTTATCGATAAACAATGACAGGCGTTACTAATGTACCTCCATATGCTAACGAAGAAGGAATATAATAAGCCGTTTATCG
>NW_026986567.1:0-1823 GCF_031761385.1 Necator americanus | reverse complement strand
TTATAGATTCGTTTTGAATTGGGACCTATGACCTTCTGGGACTTCTTTTTTGACCCGTAAACCGCGACACGCCTGTCACAGTGCGCGTATTTTCTCTGCTTGACACCTGTTCCACTTGAATTTCATGAATCCCAACCATTAGCCTATTTATGCTATAGTCAGGTCAAAGCGACCTTAAGTCTGGTGCAATTGCGTAAGCGCCTGCACTCGAAGTGTTCGTAACGGTTGAGACCGGGGCAGAACCAGTTCGCTAGCATCCCTGGACAGCTCAATTTCAATTCACTGCCCTGAAAAAAGGATGTGGGAAACAGCCTTGTCGATCGAATCTTCTTGCGAGTCACCTAACAACGTGTCAAGTATGTCAGCGCAAGAACAAATGTAGCCTACGCATGTGCACGGAGATCCAGGTCGTTTTGGTCCGACTAGATCTAGTTTTACCTCCATACCCGATTCGATAAGTTGTTACAAATCATCTTAGTGGCCCAATCATTTTAGCGTATACTTATAGTGGAGTCAAAACGACAAGAAATACGAAATCGAGGTGGGACCATCGCGAACTGCAGCAATGAAAGGCGACAGCTAATCGCTACGCTCCGCTGCGCCGCTTTGAGCGCAACCGCTTACGCAACTGCACCTTGGTTCATGTCGTTTTGACCCTACTAATATGTTTTTTATCTGAAATATTAACAATACTACTGTACCAAGAGGTAGTCCTTGTGCTTTCCATCTGCGGTTGAAACAATGGTTTCGTGGCCGTCTCGATCGCGTACAGCAATTTTCACTCCGAATAGATTCGGATCCATATAGAGCTTTGTTCCCAGCACAGTTGTGATCGGATAGCCAAGATCCAAATGTCGACTTTTGTTCGTGTATTTGTCGGAAATCAACATTCCACTCTGAAAATCAATTCCATACGGGTTGATACACTGTGAGCGAGAAGGTCAAGAAATTCATACACACACTGCACTCTTGAGAGCTCGTTAAAAACTGGAAAATAAGTGGCCGTAGAGTAGACAGAATGTAGGAAGGACACTCACGTAAAAATGTCGGATCGGTTCGTTGAGAGTGCAAAATCCTTGACAAAATTGTTCGAAATTCTCAGTACCCCTTGAGGAACGCAAGTAGAAATCCCGTGAGATTTTGTCGAGAACCTGGAAATGATAGTTAGTTACCGTTTGTTACAAGATACTGATGGACAGTTTTTCCTGGAGCTTTTCCAGCTTTGACATCAGGACATGGCAACAGCAGGTGACCTTACCGCCGTTCTAGGTTCCTGCGCAGAAATTGTGAGTTTTACGGTCATAAATTTAGGAACGCAGGTTCTGCCACGCTTTCGATTGGCCGCTCAGTCACTGCACTGGCAGCCGAGCACTCTTACTGCATTTTTGCTTGAAACTGCATCTAAGGCTTATTCGTAGTGCCTGAATTTCGTGAAACGGCATTTCAAGCCGGCGAAAGGAGTGCGTGGATTGGGGCGCACGCGACGCGGTTGCTCCAGTGGACATGAGTACCATCCTGTGAATTGAGAGTTTCGCGCGAGAAGAATTCAGGGATGTAAAATGATAGTTTTGTTTCTTTCTTCCCGTCCTTAACCTCAGCCTTGAAGCAGCTTTAAAATGGTACACAAAAAAGAGGCTGAAATCGAATTCTACGAACTGACGTCTTTCAGAAGACGAGTTGTTATCCCGCGAAACTTCCGAACCAGACAGAGGTTCTCCACTGCACTACGACTGCGCAATATTTATGAAACTGTGTGGAAAAAAGGGGGAATTGAACCCTACATGTTAAAACTCTGAAAGCATCCTAAGACGTTCAGAAAGTTT
>NW_026986566.1:0-2000 GCF_031761385.1 Necator americanus | reverse complement strand
CTAATTCAGTCCAGCAATTTTGAAGACAAGAGGTTGCTGCCAGTGAAAACAAGTAGCACTCAAATAGTCCAGTAACACTTGTCCTGTTCTATGTGTGCATCACACGAATGCAATCTAAAACATTTTGTGACAAACAAACAATAACCTTTCTTCTCATTCTTTTCCAAGAAAAAGAACAGCCTAATATGTTGCAATACTCTTTTTTTCCTTTTCTTTTTAGTTTTCTATTCTTAGTCTTCTTAGTATTCTTTTTTTTCAAGTAATTTCATAGCATTTCAACAGTATTTCGAAATAAAGCATACAGATATGTGTCTCAAGGACACTTATATTATATTGGTCCATTATCATTTACGTTGTGTTGTGTTTAGTTTTGTCGTGTTTAGAAATTACTCGGTTAAAATACAATAATTCGTTACAATACAAAATACAAACAAAATACAATAATAATAATTCGTTCACTCATTCGCTTCATTTATTTATTGATAAAATACATCACCGCTAGTAACTTCTGTAACAAAATTCGTCGGAAACCGCCGAAATTCTCGGCGGGGGGAGGGGGTGGGCAAAATAAAGTTTTGAAAACATCATTCGAAAGCAAGCGAGTTACTGATTTCATGCACTAACTGTGAGTCTAGTTTTCACACATGTTTCGCCTAAAAACAAGGGAAGTTTTCCCAACCTTCGTTAATTACTTTCACACCTCCACAATCCCGTCATTGGCATATTCCGATGATATATGTATCTCCGTGAAAGGAAAAGATGTTCATAGCTTTTGCGCCAATTTCTCAAAATTGGACGAAATGCTAATTATATTCGTAATCAGGAGGTTATTTAGAACATTTTGGTATGCCATATCATATGTCGCATCGAAATTTCAATTCTTTTCTCGGAAAATGACGAAATTGTTGCATTAAAGGTTAATAAAAGGCATACGTTCCTAGCTGTGAAGAATCTGTTCGGAAATTTTCCAAGCGAAAAATTTGTTTTTGACACAGATTAAATTGTAAGTATCTAGCTTTGAAAGTGTATATTTCTTCGTCTGCAATAATGTGTATATACGTAGCATCAGACTCACCCTGAAACGGTTAAGATAGAAGAGACCTCATTTGAATATTAGTATTCCAGCCAACACTGAATTGTTTAGTTCATATAATGACAAAGATCGTATTGATTGGGAACGAATGTGTTCAATCGGGTGAATGTTTGTTGTTATTGATGATTTCACGTTTTTTTAGCTCTCAAAAATATTAAGAACAAAGTCCTAAAATTCGTCTCCACACAGTATTGATCCAATTGATGAAACTCTGTAACATTTTCGGTTGAACCGCAGCAAAAAGAAAAACGATTCTGTGTTAGGCAGAGAAAGAGCTCGCTTCGCCGCAGATCCGTCGCATCGCTCATCGCCGGTTGAACACATCCAGAATCGATCATACTTCATTTGTACGAAACATAACTGTTCACTGTTCAGTGGAGTTCTTCCTTGAAGTCACTAGTATCAATAAGCTACACTTAAACATATGAGAGTTCAAAATTCTTGGTAATCTTAAGGATTTTGGACACATCGCTTATATTTTACTGATTATAATTATATTTACGTAAATATCTGTAATAAAATAACTGTTCGTAGCGACTTGTTATGAGTTGTTAGTAATTACGTAATTATTTGTAATAATATTTATTAATCATATTTTATTTAGACTTGAACGAAAACAGTGTTTTACTGTCCAACATACTATTAAAAATCCTTCACTCTGATGTTCTTTCCTGAACGGCAATTGTTACCTTCCATTTCGGAATTAACAAATGCACAAATTCTTACTGTGTCCACGTATTAATATTAATATTAATATTAATAATCTCGTGTTAATCACATGGCTCATCATTTCTTCTTCACGAAAAATTTGTTTCTATATTAATTTGGTTGTTGAGGAATGTGAAATCTGAATCACAAGCGAATTTATTTATTAAATTATTTAATAATAATTATTTCGAATTAATTA
>NW_026986565.1:0-2010 GCF_031761385.1 Necator americanus | reverse complement strand
GGATCCAGAGCCATCAGGATGGTCCTGAAACGAAAAAAACATTTATGGGTCCATATTTCACGATTAATTTTAAAAAGGGCCAGAATCGCCACAAATTGTATTTTTTCTCCCCCGATTTGAGCTGAATTGTCAAAAGTGGATAATATTCTTTATGATAAGCCTCAAACCCCCGGATCCAGAGCCTAAAATAGGGCCACGAAAAAAAAACCTTTTATGGGTCCTTATTTCACGATTAATTTTAAAAAAGGCACAGAATCGCCACAAATTGTATTTTTTCTCCCCGATTTGAGCTGAATTGTCAAAAGTGGATAATATTCTTTATGATAAGCCTCAAACCCCGGATCCAGAGCCTTCAGGATGGTCCTGAAACGAAAAAAACCTTTATGGGTCCATATTTCACGATTAATTTTAAAAAAGGCCAGAATCGCCACAAATTGTATTTTTTCTCCCCGATTTGAGCTGAATTGTCAAAAGTGGATAATATTCTTTATGATAAGCATCAAACCCCGGATCCAGAGCCTTCAGGATGGTCCTAAAACGAAAAAAACCTTTATGGGTCCTTATTTCACGATTAATTTTAAAAAAGGCCAGAATCGCCACAAATTGTATTTTTTCTCCCCGATTTGAGCTGAATTGTCAAAAGTGGATAATATTCTTTATGATAAGCATCAAACCCCGGATCCAGAGCCTTCAGGATGGTCCTGAAACGAAAAAAACCTTTATGGGTCCTTATTTCACGATTAATTTTAAAAAAGGCCAGAATCGCCACAAATTGTATTTTTTCTCCCCGATTTGAGCTGAATTGTCAAAAGTGGATAATATTCTTTATGATAAGCCTCAAACCCCGGATCCAGAGCCTTCAGGATGGTCCTGAAACGAAAAAAACCTTTTTGGGTCCATATTTCACGATTAATTTTAAAAAAGGCCAGAATCGCCACAAATTGTATTTTTTCTCCCCGATTTGAGCTGAATTGTCAAAAGTGGATAATATTCTTTATGATAAGCCTCAAACCCCGGATCCAGAGCCATCAGGATGGTCCTGAAACGAAAAAAACCTTTATGGGTCCATATTTCACGATTAATTTTAAAAAGGCCAGAATCGCCACAAATTGTATTTTTTCTCCCCGATTTGAGCTGAATTGTCAAAAGTGGATAATATTCTTTATGATAAGCCTCAAACCCCGGATCCAGAGCCTTCAGGATGGTCCTGAAACGAAAAAAACCTTTATGGGTCCTTATTTCACGATTAATTTTAAAAAAGGCCAGAATCGCCACAAATTGTATTTTTTCTCCCCGATTTGAGCTGAATTGTCAAAAGTGGATAATATTCTTTATGATAAGCATCAAACCCCGGATCCAGAGCCTTCAGGATGGTCCTGAAACGAAAAAAACCTTTATGGGTCCTTATTTCACGATTAATTTTAAAAAAAGGCCAGAATCGCCACAAATTGTATTTTTTCTCCCCGATTTGAGCTGAATTGTCAAAAGTGGATAATATTCTTTATGATAAGCCTCAAACCCCGGATCCAGAGCCATCAGGATGGTCCTGAAACGAAAAAAACCTTTATGGGTCCTTATTTCACGATTAATTTTAAAAAAGGCCAGAATCGCCACAAATTGTATTTTTTCTCCCCGATTTGAGCTGAATTGTCAAAAGTGGATAATATTCTTTATGATAAGCCTCAAACCCCGGATCCAGAGCCTTCAGGATGGTCCTGAAACGAAAAAAACCTTTATGGGTCCATATTTCACGATTAATTTTAAAAAAGGCCAGAATCGCCACAAATTGTATTTTTTCTCCCCGATTTGAGCTGAATTGTCAAAAGTGGATAATATTCTTTATGATAAGCATCAAACCCCGGATCCAGAGCCTTCAGGATGGTCCTGAAACGAAAAAAACCTTTATGGGTCCTTATTTCACGATTAATTTTAAAAAAGGCCAGAATCGCCACAAATTGTATTTTTTCTCCCCGATTTGAGCTGAATTGTCAAAAGTGGATAATATTCTTT
>NW_026986564.1:0-2158 GCF_031761385.1 Necator americanus | reverse complement strand
TGTTTAGATACCTGCACCTATATAGTTATACCAGCCTGAACGTCCGGCTAAAGCTGGATTTCAGGCTTATTTTGGTGTTCGCTTCGCTCGCCTTCACCGATCAATAAAAAATAACAGAAATAACAGTAGCGACATTTTTTGGGATACTATTATTGTTTTTTCTCTCAACGCTTTTTTCAATTTTTTACCCGAAAATTTAACCATAGATGAAAGTTTAGATGGTTTTTCCGTAAACGCTCAGTTCTATACTCGGAGAGCAATCCAGCTTAATTTTACATCTATGTTTCTCCCAAACCTCCACAATTTGGAAACATTATTCGAAGTATGAGTTTCTTCCGTTTTCTCAACAAGCAAGAAATGATGTGCTAACATGGAATGTCACTATCGTAGTGATAAAAATAACGTTCTACGTCAGATCGCGTAAACTGTTGGGTACTATGTATTGTATTTAAGCAGCCGTGCGCACGTGTATTTCCTCTTTTTTGAAGAAAGGATGTTAGCAGCATCATGGAGACATGCTGGGAAATAGACATGTGAAGGAGCCATAGAAACCCATTCTACCGTGATGGGACTCCCGCGCACCAACCCGATGCAGTGGAACCCGTCTCTCCGCACTCTATAGCTTTCTGGCACCGACACACCATTTCAACCCCGTGGGACCCGTCCCACCTCATTTTACAGCTGTCTGGCTTCGGGGTACGAATTCGACGTCATAGCGCCCGTCTCACCTACTTTTGCCGCGTTCCAGCGCACCAAACCTCTTCTTCTTCTTCTTTTCTTCCTAGCGTTTGTCCAGCATTGTTGCAGTGTCCGCTTTTCTGCTTCTTGTCTTCCATTTGGTTCTATCCATTGATCAGCTGTACACAAATGTGCATCTATCATATCCAGCTTGACACGGTCTAACCAGCGAATCTTTGGCCTCCCACGCGGCCTCACTCCTGAAACGTCGAGCTTCAGTGCGGTTTGGGCCACAGAATCTTCCTCTCGCCGCAAGACGTGACCGAACCATCTCAGTCGGGCCTCCTTCATCTTCTCAGTTATCGGGACGACGCCGAAGATGGAGCGCACAGTGTCGTTGGATACTTTCTCTTTTAGCGTTACACCTATTGTCCACCTTAACATCCGCATTTCCATAGCGTGCAGTACTCTTTCCAAGGCTTTCGTCGTCGGCTAGCACTCGCAACAGGACGCACAACCGTCCTGTAGATCTTCGACTTCAGTCGAACAGGGACTTTCTTTGTCGCACAGTACCTCTGTTGCCATTTTCCACTTCATCCATGCAGCATTAACACGTGCTCGAACCTTCTTGATCAATGTCGCCTGTGGAAGTCACTTTGGATCCAAGGTACTTGAAACAGTTCACCTTGTTTAATTCGGTGCCATCGACACGAATTGAACCGTCCTCTATCCTTGGTCCGCACTCCATGTACTCAGTTTTTGATGTGTTGAGGGCGCAATCCATATTGCTCGCAGTTGATCCTTCCAAGACTGGACTTGTTTCTGAAGATCATCTCGAGCCACCTCCGAGCATGACATCGTCGGCAAAGAGTGGAGTCCACGGGTGCTGCTTCAGGATTTCCTTCGTTATCGTGTCCATGGACAGTATGAACAGCAGAGGTGAGAGGGATGAACCCTGATGCTTGTACAGGGAATGGCCTGCTTGTTCCAGCAGCAAATCGTACAACTGCTGGTAGGCTTCGCATAAAGTAGCTTAGTCCACCGCACATATTCTTCTGGTACTCTATGCGCCCTCATGGACATCCATAACAGCTCATGTGGGACACGGTCCGGAAAGCGCACCAAACCTACACACATAATATTCGTCCCTCTCTCTTCTTTGAAATCTCTTGACATAAAATCACACATACGCAGATGTGCACACGTGACAGAAAAAGTCCGTTATTATACACCATGATAATTTGCAAATTTGGAAGTATACGTTCACTTAAAAGTTTGGGCACCCCTCACTAACATATGACAGAAACTAACTTGCCTTGTCAAAGCCAGCATGCATCAAAGCATAACTCTGGGCAGTCGTCCAGCGGTAGAATGCTCGCCTATCAGACGCATGGCGATAGTTCGGCACCTCACCGGTAATGTGTTTTTGCATTATTATGGAGTATTTTCGTGATACAACTTTGCATTCTTGTTTAGCAAG
>NW_026986563.1:0-2177 GCF_031761385.1 Necator americanus | reverse complement strand
CTTAATTGATTGGAAGAACTGTGATGCGACGTTCAACTTAGAGTGGGACACTGGAACTGCGCACTGCAGTATGGCGAGTTGATCGTGCTGAAGGTGTCACCAACTCTGCGCCAAATGGCTACGCCGTCCTCTAGTGAAACTTTGCACGGTGTATATACCGCAGCCACTAGCGGCTATTATATACTGTCACTAAAGGGTATTCCTGAAGTATTGCATTTTCCACTCTTGCCATATGTCGTCGTGCTCCTAGATTTGGAATTTTAGTCTCAAAAACTGGTGAAATGAACTGGCGACACGTACGTTACGGGTTGGAGGAAATTTATTTTAAAAAAAACAAGAAAAAAAACTACTTAAAATTAATCAACAGTCCACTCTCCATTGTTGTTCTTTCATTCGTCCAAAAAACATCCACCATAGATCAATAGTTTTTCGATGCTTCTTTAAAGGCATTACCCCACTAATCTGGTGTGGTATGCATTTCCGATGGCTGAAGACTATACGGGGTCGTAGATTGGAGAAACGGGTGGGACGACGCTCATTTCTTTCTAATTGCTGTAAAAAACGCCCCGGAAGATGCGGCGCGTGCAAAAGGTGGCGCGTTCGACTTTGAGCATTCCGGGACGCTGTTTTCTACGACAAGTTCTATTGGAGCGCGCTACCCTCCTGCACACGCCACATCTTCCGGGGCGTTTTTTTTCACAGCAATTAGGAAGAAATGAGCGTTGTCATACCCGATTTTGCAATCTACGAACCCGTATAGTCTTTAGCCATCGGAAATCCATGTCACACCAGACTCGTGGAGTGATGCCTTTAAGGTTTTTTTTATCATGTTTTTATTTGCTTTTTCATGTTTCCCTTTTTTCTTTTTTTTCTTTTTTTTCTTTTTACTGTTTTTATGGTTTCCTTTCGATCTTCTCTATACACAATACAAATCTTCCAAGCAGCTCCCGTGCCCTTATCACCTCGATTAATTGTGAAAAAAATGGTGTCGGGAAAGTTCGTTCTGTTTACTTGGCGCTCTATTTCAATTATCCGAAAAAAAGGAGTAAAAAATAAAAAACTAGAATAGAGCTTTCCCGTAGAGTAAAAAATCCACTACTAAATCATGAATTACGTTTTAAGAATAGCTCCTATCCTCCACAACGGTTTACCGCCTCATAGTGGCTTGGAGATGACACTGGGCGTCGAACTGCGATGCACAGCGGAGGTTCGTCCTTCGGCAGAGTCTCCCAAGCTGAGAAGGAGTTCGGACGCATCCGACATTCCGACTTCTCGGAATCGGAAGCCTAGCTAAGAGTAAACCACTGCTAAGATTCACCACCGTCTTGGCAAAATGTCGCAAGGTGGTTCCCTGATCCATATAGGTTGGGCGACGACCTGTGGTGAAAGCTAAGCTCGCCGTGGCATAGCTGCTTAGTTTGGGGAGAAGTCTCTTTGCCACTCCAGCATATTCACTGCCCTCAGTACCCTGCCCATGGGCCCTGCCGTCTCAGACGTCAGACGGGTATGGCGACCGGTGAGAGGCGATCAAATCTCAGGTTGCTCAGGACGTCATTGATTCTGGACCAAGGCGATACACGCGACTCGCCATGGAGACTGTCTCGACTGTAATTACAACACGAGAACAGTTTCCAGAGACGCTGACCTGCATGCCCTTCTCGGAGCTGCAGAGCGTATCAAATTTCACGTGATTACTCTGCAGGACACCAGGGCAGGAGGAGCGACGTACAACAGATGAATGACGGTACACTCGTCATTCGTGGAAAGTAGGTTCCGTCGCGAAATGTAGGCGATGGTGGTTCTGCACTCATCTGTCGTCCATCTCGTCGATTCTCACGAGATCCTGTCACCTCGTTTGGCCATTCTGCCTCCGCCCTCTGCACCAAAAATCCATCGGTATCATCAACTGCTACACACCAACATCAGCAGCTGATGAATCCGAATTGGACGCGTTTTACGAGGAGCTGGAGGAAGTAGTCCGCAACGAGAAGTCCCTCTACAAATTCGTTGTCGGAGACTTCAACGCAAAACAGAAAAAGGCCACAGAAGAGGAATACAGGTTGATTTAGACTGGGGACCGGAATAAAAACGACAATCAATACTATGGGCTGTTGTCCGCCATTTCGCCTCTTTCATGGGAACTCTCTTTTCATGAAAAAAGATCAACGTCGGTGGAC
>NW_026986562.1:0-2322 GCF_031761385.1 Necator americanus | reverse complement strand
AATTATTGCAGTATCTTACGTGCACTAAATACTCTGTATAAATACAAATATATCTATATATTCTATATAGTTTTTTCAATCACAAATCTACGTCTTCCAACGATCAGCGTCTCGTTTTTACACCTCTTAGCATTTATTTTGAAACGTTTTCAGCTTCATTCAGTTTTCTGATGTTGTTTTGTTCTTGTACAAATCTTCTACGTTTTTGCTTCATTTTTCACTTTCTACGTTGCTACGTTATTATCTTTTTGTTCTTTGTATCCTCCTAGAAGCCAACTCTACCAAGTAATTGCAGTAGAAACACGGCACATGGTCTCAGTGATGTGGTGATGGATGGGCGTAGCTTAGTGATATCACAACTAGCGTAAGATATGCGTACTCTTGTCTACCGACACCCTCTTCTGCAAGAAATTATTCGGCTGCGGGTACTTAACGATCGCCCCCAGCAGAGAACCCACTAACCGTTTCTGGTTGATTTGAACATAGCCATAGTGTAGACGTTAGGCCAGTCTTCAGAGGATGTACTCGGCGTTCTTCCGTCCGCGTCTATTTCGTCGCCAATATTCACGCCAGTGCATGAAACAGAAAACGTTTTGGGAAAGAACGAACACGCTTTCTTCCTCTCGTTTTCCAGGAAGATAAATGCTCATTTATTTCGAAACAATTATTACAGATGAGTCCTTCCGAAGACTGTGATTTCGACCTAAAAGTACCATCTTCCAGAATATTCGCCATAACGTAGTTTGGCTTTCTGTCCATTACTGCTGGTCTATGTCTAAAGGAGACCTAAAAGGAGCAACAATAAGGGAAATCCCCGAGAAAATTTGGATAGCGAAAAAAACTACATTCATGTCTTTGGTCAGTTCGTACAACTCCTTCAAAAGGACAGCATTCTTCATCTTCCACCCGCTAAAGGAGTGAAAATCTCTCGCCGCGTATGTCTTCAACTTGTTACGGAAACCAGGCGGGCAGTTAAAATCTGTATACACGACCAATTTCTGACCATTGTCATCTTTCTTGGCCTGGAAATATTCATACATGGAAAACAGAAAATCATACATGTTTGTGTTGCAACTATCTGAAGACTAGGGCAGTTGCGTAGGTGGCTGCGTTCAAAGTAGCACGCTGAAGCTGCGGTCGGGGTGGTAACCTTTGTCTGTTGTCGGACTGCAGAGACGACTAAAGATCCCATCTCGGTCACAGGCACTTACGTAACTGCACCAACCTTCACGTCGTTTCGTTTTCTTACATCTTAACAATTCGCACTATTCCATAAATTTTAACCCACAACGCGGACAGCGTCTATCATAGCCATTAGCATAGCAGCCACATGCGTTATACCAGGGATTTCACATATCGAATTGTTGGGGTTATCCCTACCCCAGTACACACCATATTTAGACACGCGACCGGCAGCTGTCTTGAAGGAGTATCCCGTAGTACACACTTCGCGAACGCTGAAAGTAATAAAGTAGAAATAGTTTCGTTTCGAGAATTTCTTGAGTCTACCCAACTCAAAAACATGGAAATTTGATAAGGCAATGTCGATCACAAACTGATCTCTGGTTGCATTCAAAGTGCCGAATAGAAATATCCTCACTGCGAGAAGGTGAACATTTCTTTTTTAACATCTCGTTTAGTAACTCTTTTACATACTTTAGATCTCATTGGTAATTGCGGTTTTACAGTTTTTACGACTGCAGCAGACAACGAATTACCTGTATCCCTCTCATACTAGTCAACGGAAACGGAAGACGCTTGTTTGTTTCGAGATGAAATCAGCGATTGAACTCACTCGTGAGTTGATTGCGAAGCGGTCGACTGACTATAAGAATACTCTGTCAAAATAATTAATTGCGGCCGTCG
Source organism: Necator americanus (assembly GCF_031761385.1). NCBI lineage: Eukaryota > Metazoa > Nematoda > Chromadorea > Rhabditida > Ancylostomatidae > Necator > Necator americanus. Next base: position 456 of record NW_026986562.1, on the reverse strand, counting down.
ACGAAATTGGAGCAATGGTCGAGCTGCTGCTCTCATTGTTAAGGGATTCCAGCGCCAACAATCTGAAATCATATGTGATGTGTAAGGCGTTTTTTTTTAGAACAGATGAACGGAAGGAACTAGAAAAGTCCGTGGACACATGCTAAGTAGGGAAGACAGAGGAGAGCAGGAAAGAACAAAGAGAAAGCAGAAGCTGATTCACGATTATCAAATGGTCCTCATGCTTAGAATAATCAACTACTCCTAAATTGTGCTTAAGCACGGAAATTTCGCTTTTCTCCAAATTCTTCTGTAAAATTACATTTAACCAAGAGAAGTAGCTAATATAGTAGCTAATATGTGGGTCCCATCTCTATGCCAACTCAGCCATTTTGCTAGTGTTTTCTTAAGTGCGGGCCAGATATGTCGCCAACTTTCTTGCCATACACGAAATTCTGAGCGCATTCGGTAGGTCAC
>NW_026986561.1:0-2505 GCF_031761385.1 Necator americanus | reverse complement strand
TTTTTTTATTTTTATTAAATTTCCACCTAGAGACGGTATTCGTGTGGATTTGTTCTCGTTCTAGTTTGATCGACCATCGTGATGCCTTTTATTCGTTTTTCGACAAACAAATTGAAGCGCATAGTAAACATGTGGATTACGATTCCGAAGGTGCTAAAGATTATGTGGAAGCTTATCTGAAGGAGAAGAGGCGAAGAGAAGAAGCCGGTGATGAAGAGTCTTTCAGGTGAGAGGAAGAATACAAGTGTAACTAAAATTGCTGAGAACATTTGTTTAGTCACGTCCAGTTGCAAAACGTCTGTCTGGATCTTTGGATTGCTGGCATGGAAACCACTTCGAACACACTGGCGTGGGGTATTGTCTACGTTCTGAACCATTTAGATGTGCAGGTAAGTGGTATGCAGTGATTGTTGTATATGATTGTTATTCTGATTTCTTCGGGTTCAGACCAAAATCCATGAAGAACTGGACCGTGAGATTGGTTCAGCTCGACCGGTTACGATGTCCGACAGGAATTCCCTACCGTATCTGAACGCAGTTATTAACGTAAGTACACACACGTACATAGTGGGAATCGAAATCATGGTCTTCATTCTTCATGGTCTTCCACCATCATATTTTCTGAGGAAATGAATCATACATATTGCAAATTTGTAGCTTTTCCGTAGAACTTAATTTTCTCTCTATTCCTCTGTTTGGTTTTTGTTTTATTTTATTTTTCGTTGCTGCAATGTTTTTTTTTTCAGGAAATTCAACGGATGGCCAATTTGGTGCCGTTGAATTTGATACACGAAACAACACGAGACGTATCGGCAGGAAAATGGTGTCTTCCTGCGAAAACTGCTGTTGTCGCTCAAATTAGCACTGTTCTCTATGAAGAAAAGGTTAGTCGTCGTTCCGGGAATTTCTTGGAAACCTAAGGAATACTAGGGAACATTTCCAGATTTTTCCTGAACCTCTCACTTTCAATCCGTCAAGGTTTATCGACGATTCCGGCAAATTGAAAAAGGTTCAGAACTTTAATCCACATTTGTTTGTTCTTAATACCGACTGTATCGACTGATTAAGATTGACGAACTGATCCCTTTTTCCATTGGAAAACGACAATGCTTGGGTGAAGGTCTAGCGAAGATGGAGCTATTTTTATTTATTGCAAATTTATTCAATCGATTTGAGGTAGTATACATTCTTATCACTGTTTTTGGAACGCTCTGAGCTTTTCTCATTTTCTTTTCCCCACCTGAGATGTGCTAATTTCAGTTGTCATCGATTGATCCGAAAAATCCACCGACAATGAGGAAAACGTTTGGTACAACAGTAAAGCCTTTTGATTACCAATGCATCGTAAAGGCTAGAGCTTTGTGATCACAAATTGTGATCCGAATTTTTCCAGGTGTTATAACCTCGTGATCTACCCTCGTATTAGATTCAGTTTTCAGTGTAGAATCCTTGAATAGTAATAAGAAAGTTGAATAATTTCTTCAACGCTAGAACTTCTTCTTGAAATGTCCTACGAAGAGAAGTGTCCAGTTTATTCACAAGATTAACACAGTTGTTGCCTTATCGTAGAGACATGCGTAAGGCTACTGATATTTGCGTTGGTTCACTCTGCCTGCCTCAGGATCACGGTCTAGCTTTGTGATTTATGAGTCTTATCACTGTTTGCCATTTCCCTTCTGCATTTGGTTTTGTATGTCATTATTTTAGTCAGTTCGGTCTATTGCATGTAAGATGAAAATGAGAAAAATTAATCAAAAATTTAAAAATACACTAGATGTCTTAGTATCTCTAAAACAATGAGGTTTTATAGTCTTCACAACCGTTCTACCTTGTTGATATATTCTAAAAAGTCTTATAAATAAACTTTTAATATACACAGTTGTAAATTATAGAAATGGCATGGCTTGGTTGGAGAAATGAGCTCAGAAACCAGTGTTAGGTGATATTGTTGAAGTTATTTGAAGGACAGTATCTGAATGGGCCCGATGCATAATTATTTGTTTCGCGACTTTTTTTTGTTTAAAAGATGGTGTTTTGTTCAACTTTTTTGCGTGAAAATGGTCTTCTCCTTTCAATTAATGAAAATGCTATCGAAATTCATATCTACGTTCGCCATATTATGCCCTGCTACTTCGATAAGGGATAGAACACAGCACAATTATTTCGGGTTCTCAGCGAACTGAGAATCACTTAAGAATTTTCTGTCCTGTCCACAGTGCCTTCTTACACTGCACGTCTTCTGGAGCTGCTCTTGTGGAATACATGTCGAAACGCAAACCCTCTTTCTTTTAACGTTTTTGAAGAAAATCATCTCAGCGGCAAAACCTTTCAGGAAACGGGTTTGCTGCATCAAATAGGGAAAAATTTGTGGTGTCTTCTGTTTTGTTGTTGTCGTCAGAGTTCACCTTGGCAATTTCCATACTTTTCCGAGCTTTTGAACCATGTATGATCGAATGGTCCAGATTGAAGTCTTCGCCATGGTAGTGCCTGTTGGACGAAATTTGA
>NW_026986560.1:2582-3000 GCF_031761385.1 Necator americanus | reverse complement strand
CAGTAGATGTATCAAGGCAGTGTTCTTATCATCCCAGATAAGTCTGGTTCCAAAGGAATCCTCGAAAGAATGAAAGAGTTGGTTGGCACTAGAGACAGCCGGACCTCCTACCGACTGCGCTACACCGGTCCACAACAATGTTCCTTTCTAGGAATACTATCGTTCAAGTTCACTTTACTTGAAAAACCGTGTGCTCCTAAGTTTTGTAACCGGTGCTCGCAGCAATAAAACCAGTAAAAGCAATGGAGTTTTTATATCTATGAGAATTATCTTCACTTGAAGTGCTACTCTGTTGTGGTTAACTCATTGTTTCAGTGATCTACCTAATTTAAAAAAAAAATCATAGTTTATCATTAGTTGTTCAAATTTATCATCACATGGCCTTGAACATTCTTTATTTTTGAATTTACATGAATAT
>NW_026986560.1:0-867 GCF_031761385.1 Necator americanus | reverse complement strand
AATACCCAATAGTACGCGCAGCGTTTTTCGCAAGCGAACACATGCGGACGAGATCATATTCATGTGATAGAGAACTGACTTCTGTTTATGGAAAGCAAAAGATATTCAGATAATTTTTGCTATACTTCTGAATTTTCGACTTTTTTACTATTAAATTTTCCTGAGCCTATCTCGGCATTTGACTGGATGACTCAGCTCTCTGGCTGATCAATGGCTGTCAGATTTGTGACTAAAAACAAGAACATGCATGGTGGAGTCATATGTAGGGAAGGAATGGAGCTGATAACCATTTAGTTATCTGTTCAGGAAATTTTTAATTTTTTTTACTACTGAAATATTATTTAAACATTCGTAATTCGGTTGTGGATTAATATTTCAGGCTGAATTTTTTTTTGTGTGTTCCTTACATGAATACAGATATGTGTTAAAAATTTCACCCAAATCCGCTGAGTTTTTGTTTCCACCAAATTGCTGCGCTTTTGCGGTTCTACCTTAAGGGGCGGAGCTAGCGAGTTGGGACCAGCGCCATTCGATCCGGCGTGGTCTGGTAAGGTATTGTGCAAAATTTGATCCCGTTTCTTCGTTTCTTCGCGGAGGAATGGGCGTGCAAAAGCGATTGTCGAAGATCGGTGGTAAGCGCAGTGCGGCCGGCCCCACAACTTGTGCAGCCGGCCGCAAAGGCCGCTGTTCAGGCATGAACTGTGTCGATACCGTTGCCACTCGAAAGAGAACGGCGATAAGGTATTATTAACGAAAAAACTCGTGGCAGAGAGATCGCGTCTTCTATTTTTTTATTTTTGATTTTTTTTAAAATTTTTTTGTTAACGAAAATATTCAAAAATTCATATCTCAGTTGCGAGTTAGGAT
>NW_026986559.1:0-4428 GCF_031761385.1 Necator americanus | reverse complement strand
GGATGTGCGCCTGTGTTGTTTGTTTTGTTTGGATATGTGTGTATGTATGTATATATGAATGTTTATAAATGTATATGCATCTCATACAAATATATACGTATTAAATTCTGTCTTTTTTTTCCGCTTGGATGGAGCACGCTGATAACGAATTGAAATTTTGGAGGAAATTACGTGCTCAAGATCATCCACTATTCCAACGGTATAGGGAATACCTGGAGTCGATTATGGTGAGTACCGCATAGTTATGTAGTTACGCGGATCGCCTCACATCTTTATTTTTTACACATTATTTTTTATACATATCCATATACGTAATTGACGGTAATAAGTGTGATAGTGACTTCGTGAACGTAGATAATACCTGTGGACGGAGGATCAAGCATGGAGATTGAGAATAAGGGACGTGCAACATACGTGTCTTATTTGTGCCGCTTCATGTTAGTTGCGATGCGATCAAGACGAAGGTATGCTCTTCGGTTTAACTATTTGCTTGATGGATGAATGTAGCTGACAGTATTCTCTTTTTAGACTTGGTCGAATCGTCACGATGGACGATGCGATCTTTTCGTCCGGTATACTGCTATCGTTCTTCGAAACAATACAAAAAGCCAAGGTCCCAGTAACAACCAGGAAGGGGTTTATTAAAGCGTTAAGCACATGGTACCACTTTTTTGCTGCTTGTCCTCAATACTGGTAAGCAGTAGGATTTCCGCGGCACAACTGAGACAAGTGGATGGCAACTGTTCTTAGCTCGATTTCGTTTCAGGTATGGGACAGCAACGTTTGGCTGAAGTGGAGCAGGCGAGATATCGTGTGAAAGATATTTTGGATAGGATGAAAGGAGAGGAAAAAATCCAAGTTTCTTTTCGTGGAGTGTTGCCAAGAAGACAACGAAAAGTACTGAGCAGTAGTGCTCTGCGACACGTATGTGCGTAGTCGGATATCACAGAATTTTTAGGCAGAGACGTTGTACTGTGTAGTTCGCATGATCGTAACTCACAACCGAGTGCTCAATGCGATGAGGGAGATATACAGCGAATTCGCCGACACTCATAACCTAGAGCGAAGAGAATACAACTATTTTATGGGGTGCGTAGAAATTACAAGCTGTAGTACAGCGCTAAGATGATGTAGACACCACAGTTTTCACTACTATCGGATCGAGTCGAACTTTTTTAGAGCTCTTATGGCGTACATTGTGCACTGCAATACTGCGAGGAACGAGTGCATCTACAAGATGATGTACGGCTCTATATATCCTCCGTCCGACCGTGAGCCGTCAGAAACTGGGCTTCAGAAGAAATCGATAACGAGAAGAGATGGTGTAATGGAAGATTATTGGGTGGGTTGTTTACAAAAGTTTGCCAGTGGTATGTCATATTAGGTGGTTGCGGTGGTACCGTAGCGAAACGTATGCTATCTTCTATAGGTTGGCGTGTACGGGAAAGGAAAGACAGCGGAAAGAATACGCGAAGAAAGCACCTATCGAGGGAATTTTTTCGTCATCGATGAGGTGTCGCGGTTGTTGGTTGAAATGTACACCAGAATGCGTGAATGGTATGTATGTATGTATGTATGTATGTATGTTTGTGTGTATGTGTATGTGTGTGTGTGTGTGTTTGTGCGTACAGCGCACAGTTCTTTACTCGCTTCACTTGTTAGCTCGTTTTCAGGGTAGCTGAACGTAATGAAATCCGTCTAGCAAGTATTAAACAACCCGATTCACCGTTCTTCCTTAGTTGGTTCGGTCGAGCAGTGTCGCGATCGATGGTCCCAAGACTAATGAGGAGATTTTTTTACAAATTCTGGTTGTGATAGCCTAAATATCTCCTGTAACACGGTAAGTAGTTGCGCATTTCGAAAATCGAAAAAAATATGGCACGATAATGATGAGTATGTTGAAAATTTTTACGCTTACAGTCAAGACATCAGACAGCCAGGTTGCAATACGAACGATACTTGGAGAAATCGTATCGAAATCAACAAATGCCAGGTGTAGATACGGAATGTGCTATTCTAGCAGGCATGTACAGTTTTTAGCAACCGTAGCTGTGGCCTTTTTGAAGGATACGCCATTGAAGGTCACAAACCGTTAACTCAACTACTGAACTATAACGATAGCTACATCTCTGCCTGTGCGATAGCTTACAGTCGCCTAAAGAAGTATGCGGATCGTGAAGCAAGGAAAAATGCGGATATCATCGAAAGAGTGAGGTCAATGGTGAAGATCGTGAAGTATGTGCTTTTATGCGTTTGTATGTGCATATCATCGCAGCAGCATTACATCACATAGATCGCCATTTTCAGCTTGAAGGAAGAGTTGACGCGTGAACAGGAAGAAGCTGAAATAGGCGAGGATCTAGAAACACCTGAAAGTGTGGCGGCGGCAACGGCAGCAGCAGCAACAGACGACGGCGAAACAACGTCACTGTCTTCAGCCGAGGGAAGTGATTATGAAGCAACAGCTGTATCTGCAAGAGGTATGTGATAGGCGTCGGATCTCATCGGCGGTATTGCACTGTATGCAACACATGATGTGGTGCTGATGGCCGTGTACAACAGGTTACGTAGTATGTCTTTATTTATGTGTATTTATGTGTTTAGAACACACTCGCAGCACATCACCACAATTGTTGAGAAGATCTGCGCGACAACAGAAGCGAATGCGAAAAGGTGAGGTTGAGGCAGTGCTCATTACATTTTTATGTGTAATAATTGTAAAAATTCTATGAATGTATAAATATATTACACCAACACCACCACTATCATGTTATTATTATAGATCCATACACGTTTGAAGTTGAAACGGAAGGAGTAGGAGAAGCAGGAGCACTTGAGAGAAGCAGCTCTTCATCCACTGCTTCCTCTTCACCATTGGTGCGACGAAGAAAATATCCACCAGTGAAAGGGGAAAGTAGTAGCAGCGCGCAGCTATCCGCCGGCGGTGATTACAGGATCGATGAGGAACCAGTATCAATGCTTGTGGATCCAGACGAACTGGCGTTCGAAAGTGTGGAGCCCAGTGCAGCCGAGCTCGGCGAGGACGCAGCTCGACGAGATCAGTTAAGAAAGACGTGTAGGAGGACGGACACCGAGTTTGTTGCAGAGAAGCCGGTTAAACGTATAGGTAAATGATCAAATTATTTATTGAGAATAGAGTTCATTTACCATTGAGTTTCTGTGTAGACATAGACGTATATAGCTCATCCGCTAACACACAACAAATAAGATTCTCTTTAGTAATCGACGACGAAGACGACGAGGAGGACGACGACGATGAGAAAGAGGAGTATGAAACCGGGACTGATAGCCAAGTCACTGACGATCGTCGAACATTTGCTTCGCCTTCCTCACTGCTGCCATCACCACCCGAAGTCGGACCTGTGAAATCCGACGATGGTGGCGACGGCAGCGGCAGCAATGGCGGTGATGACAGTGGTGATAGCAACAACTCGACATCCGATAGACTTGTAATTGTCGATGAGCCAGCAAAAGGAACAGCGCCACCAACATCATCAACGCCACAATCATTAGCCATAACAGCAGCGGCGGCGAACTCACAACTCACTGAGTCCACACAACGTGAGAACATTTACTGAAATACACGCTCTCTCAACTGTAGTAACAATTCACTAAACTATTGATCACTTAAACATATGCATATATGTGTGTAGGCGAAATTCAGTTTAGGGCAAGAAATGGTAGACGTTGTTACCGTGCGGTTGCAGCAATTAAACGCTACTGAATACACGGGCGGTCTAACGTCGTTCTCAACGGATTTCGAACGAAGGGATTTCTTGCGACGAAGGCAGCAAGTACCAATACAGGCTCGTTTATTCACTAACGTATTTCTCGCTGTGCAACAGAAGCAGAGTCGTCGTGTTTAGGACTTTCCATGGGTAGAAATAAGAGAAATTCCTAGTATTGGTGGAAGAGGAGTGTTCGCCAAAGTCCCAATCCCAAAGGATTCCGTTGTCTGTGACTACCGGTACGTTAAGGTAGTGGTCTTCGTCATGGTCGTTTTAGTTTGCTCATCCATCTTCTTTTAAAGTGGACTGGTGAAAAATTTAAAAGAAGTCGACGAGATGCTTACGACATTGACAACCGAGCGACGGAAATATGTAGAGGCGTATTTAGTGCAATATACAGGCAGGTGATTTTGTTCAGCTGGCCAGTATATATATATATATATATATATATATATATATATATATATATATATATACGTATATATATTATTCAGTATATATATACTGACTTATATAAATATGAATAAATGAATTTATATATATATATATATATATAAATTATATATATATATATATATATATATATATATGTTATATATATATAGTGGTTTCAGTTCGTGAATCTGGAAAAATGTACCAGCACGCAATACTCGCTCATGAGCCAACGTACAAAGGAACA
>NW_026986558.1:0-4579 GCF_031761385.1 Necator americanus | reverse complement strand
ATAGAAGCGGGTGCGACGGGTCCACCGGCGCCAGATACCTATAGAAGCTGGTGCGACGGGTCCACCGGCGCCAGATACCTATAGAAGCGGGTGCGACGGGTCCACCGGCGCCAGATACCTATAGAAGCGGGTGCGACGGGTCCACCGGCGTCAGATTGGTGTACGGGCATCAGATACCTATAGAAGCGGGTGCGACGGGTCCACCGGCGCCAGATACCTATAGAAGCGGGTGCGACGGGTCCACCGGCGCCAGATACCTATAGAAGCGGGTGCGACGGGTCCACCGGCGTCAGATACCTATAGAAGCGGGTGCGACGGGTCCACCGGCGCCAGATACCTATAGAAGCGGGTGCGACGGGTCCACCAGCGCCAGATACCTATAGAAGCGGGTGCGACGGGTCCACCGGCGTCAGATACCTATAGAAGGGGGTGCCACAGGACCACCAGCGCCAGATACCTATAGAAGCGGGTGCGACGGGTCCACCGGCGTCAGATACCTATAGAAGCGGGTGCGACGGGTCCACCGGCGCCAGATACCTATAGAAGCGGGTGCGACGGGTCCACCGGCGCCAGATACCTATAGAAGCGGGTGCGACGGGTCCACCGGCGCCAGATACCTATAGAAGCGGGTGCGACGGGTCCACCGGCGCCAGATACCTATAGAAGCGGGTGCGACGGGTCCACCGGCGCCAGATACCTATAGAAGCGGGTGCGACGGGTCCACCGGCGCCAGATACCTATAGAAGCGGGTGCGACGGGTCCACCGGCGTCAGATACCTATCGAAGCGTGTGACGGGTCATCACCGCCAGATACCTATAGAAGGGGTGCGACGGGTCCACCGGCGCCAGATACCTATAGAAGCGGGTGCGACGGGTCCACCGGCGCCAGATACCTATAGAAGCGGGTGCGACGGGTCCACCGGCGCCAGATACCTATAGAAGCGGGTGCGACGGGTCCACCGGCGACAGATACCTATAGAAGCGGGTGCGACGGGTCCACCGGCGCCAGATACCTATAGAAGCGGGTGCGACGGGTCCACCGGCGCCAGATACCTATAGAAGCGGGTGCGACGGGTCCACCGGCGTCAGATTGGTGTACGGGCATCAGATACCTATAGAAGCGGGTGCGACGGGTCCACCGGCGCCAGATACCTATAGAAGCTGGTGCGACGGGTCCACCGGCGCCAGATACCTATAGAAGCGGGTGCGACGGGTCCACCGGCGCCAGATACCTATAGAAGCGGGTGCGACGAGTCCACCGGCGCCAGATACCTATAGAAGGAGGTGCCACGGGTCCACCAGCGCCAGATACCTATAGAAGCGGGTGCGACGGGTCCACCGGCGTCAGAATGGTGTACGGGCATCAGATACCTATAGAAGCGGGTGCGACGGGTCCACCGGCGCCAGATACCTATAGAAGCGGGTGCGACGGGTCCACCGGCGCCAGATACCTATAGAAGCGGGTGCGACGGGTCCACCGGCGCCAGATACCTATAGAAGCGGGTGCGACGGGTCCACCGGCGCCAGATTGGTGTACGGGCGTCAGATACCTATAGAAGCGGGTGCGACGGGTCCACCGGCGCCAGATACCTATAGAAGCGGGTGCGACGGGTCCACCGGCGCCAGATACCTATAGAAGCGGGTGCGACGGGTCCACCGGCGCCAGATACCTATAGAAGCGGGTGCCACGGGACCACCAGCGCCAGATACCTATAGAAGCGGGTGCGACGGGTCCACCGGCGTCAGATTGGTGTACGGGCATCAGATACCTATAGAAGCGGGTGCGACGGGTCCACCGGCGCCAGATACCTATAGAAGCGGGTGCGACGGGTCCACCGGCGTCAGATACCTATAGAAGCGGGTGCGACGGGTCCACCGGCGCCAGATACCTATAGAAGCGGGTGCGACGGGTCCACCGGCGTCAGATACCTATAGAAGCGGGTGCGACGGGTCCACCGGCGCCAGATACCTATAGAAGCGGGTGCGACGGGTCCACCGGCGCCAGATACCTATAGAAGCGGGTGCGACGGGTCCACCGGCGCCAGATACCTATAGAAGCGTGTGCGACGGGTCCACCGGCGCCAGATACCTATAGAAGCTATCAAGATACCTATAGAAGCGGGTGCGACGGGTCCACCGGCGCCAGATACCTATAGAAGCGGGTGCGACGGGTCCACCGGCGCCAGATACCTATAGAAGGGGTTCGACGGGTCCACCAGCGCCAGATTCCTATAGAAGCGGGTGCGACGGGTCCACCGGCGTCAGAATGGTGTACGGGCATCAGATACCTATAGAAGCGGGTGCGACGGGTCCACCGGCGCCAGATACCTATAGAAGCTGGTGCGACGGGTCCACCGGCGCCAGATACCTATAGAAGGGGGTTCGACGGGTCCACCAGCGCCAGATTCCTATAGAAGCGGGTGCGACGGGTCCACCGGCGTCAGATTGGTGTACGGGCATCAGATACCTATAGAAGCGGGTGCGACGGGTCCACCGGCGCCAGATACCTATAGAAGCGGGTGCGACGGGTCCACCGGCGCCAGATACCTATAGAAGCGGGTGCGACGGGTCCACCAGCGCCAGATACCTATAGAAGCGGGTGCGACGGGTCCACCGGCGCCAGATACCTATAGAAGCGGGTGCGACGGGTCCACCGGCGCCAGATACCTATAGAAGCGGGTGCGACGGGTCCACCGGCGCCAGATACCTATAGAAGGGGTGCGACGGCCACCGGCGCAGATACCTATAGAAGCGGGTGCGACGGGTCCACCAGCGCCAGATACCTATAGAAGCGGGTGCGACGGGTCCACCGGCGCCAGATACCTATAGAAGCGGGTGCGACGGGTCCACCGGCGTCAGATACCTATAGAAGCGGGTGCGACGGAAGGAGTGCGACGGGTCCACCGGCGCCAGATACCTATAGAAGCGGGTGCGACGGGTCCACCGGCGCCAGATACCTATAGAAGGGGGTGCGACGGGTCCACCAGCGCCAGATACCTATAGAAGCGGGTGCGACGGGTCCACCGGCGTCAGATTGGTGTACGGGCATCAGATACCTATAGAAGCGGGTGCGACGGGTCCACCGGCGTCAGATTGGTGTACGGGCATCAGATACCTATAGAAGCGGGTGCGACGGGTCCACCGGCGCCAGATACCTATAGAAGCGGGTGCGACGGGTCCACCGGCGCCAGATTCCTATAGAAGCGGGTGCGACGGGTCCACCGGCGTCAGATTCCTATAGAAGCGGGTGCGACGGGTCCACCGGTGCTAGATACCTATAGAAGGGTGTGCCACAGGACCACCGGCGCCAGATACCTATAGAAGGGGGTTCGACGGGTCCACCAGTGCCAGATACCTATAGAATCGTGTGCGACGAGTCCACCGGCGCCAGATACCTATAGAAGCGGGTGCGACGGGTCCACCGGCGCCAGATACCTATAGAAGCGGGTGCGACGGGTCCACCGGCGTCAGATACCTATAGAAGCGGGTGCGACGGGTCCACCGGCGCCAGATACCTATAGAAGCGGGTGCGACGGGTCCACCGGCGCCAGATACCTATAGAAGCGGGTGCGACGGGTCCACCGGCGCCAGATACAGCGCAGATACCTATAGAAGCGGGTGCGACGGGTCCACCGGCGTCAGATTGGTGTACGGGCATCAGATACCTATAGAAGCGGGTGCGACGGGTCCACCGGCGACAGAATGGTGTACGGGCATCAGATACCTATAGAAGCGGGTGCGACGGGTCCACCGGCGCCAGATACCTATAGAAGCGGGTGCGACGGGTCCACCGGCGCCAGATACCTATAGAAGCGGGTGCGACGGGTCCACCGGCGTCAGATTGGTGTACGGGCATCAGATACCTATAGAAGCGGGTGCGACGGGTCCACCGGCGCCAGATACCTATAGAAGCGGGTGCGCCGGTTCCACCGGTGCTAGATACCTATAGAAGCGGGTGCGACGGGTCCACCGGCGCCAGATACCTATAGAAGCGGGTCCACCAGCGCCAGATACCTATAGAAGCGGGAGCGACGGGTCCACCGGCGCCAGATACCTATAGAAGCGGGTGCGACGGGTCCACCGGCGTCAGATACCTATAGAATCGTGTGCGACGAGTCCACCGGCGCCAGATACCTATAGAAGCGGGTGCGACGGGTCCACCGGCGCCAGATACCTATAGAAGCGGGTGCGACGGGTCCACCGGCGTCAGATTGGTGTACGGGCATCAGATACCTATAGAAGCGGGTGCGACGGGTCCACCGGCGCCAGATACCTATAGAAGCGGGTGCGACGGGTCCACCGGCGCCAGATACCTATAGAAGCGGGTGCGACGGGTCCACAGGCCCCAGATACCTATAGAAGCGGGTGCGACGGGTCCACCGGCGCCAGATACCTATAGAAGCGGGTGCGACGGGTCCACCGGCGCCAGATACCTATAGAAGCGGGTGCGACGGGTCCACCAGCGCCAGATACCTATAGAAGCGGGTGCGACGGGTCCACCGGCGTCAGATACCTGGTGAAGCGGGCGACGGGTCCACCGGCGCCAGATACCTATAGAAGGGGGTGCGACGGGTCCACC
>NW_026986557.1:0-6000 GCF_031761385.1 Necator americanus | reverse complement strand
AATAAATTATATATCTTATATAGATGTCTAATATAAATTCATATATAAATGACACTCTTTAATTCGGCGATCCCGGAGGAATCTAGCCGATTTGCTCTTTCTGTAATTCGGCGATCCCAAAGGAATCTAGCCGAATTGTTCCTTCTTTAATTCGGCGATCTCAAAGAAATCTAGTCGATTGTAATCCAAATCTAGGATTTGCGATGAAGGAGTTGTATTCAAATGTTACTTTACAGATAAAATAATTGTGAGAAGCGGTTTGAAGAAATGACAGCTGAAGAACTGACGCCTCATTTCTTCAGAAACTTGCGCTCTCCTCGAAACTTCCTATGCCTCGCCTTCTACGTCCAGCTGTGGGTACGGTCATCTGCATGTGCGTTGTCTAATTCACAATCATAACAAAAAGCTTCACTGAACCATTTCAGATGTTCCGACCCAACTCCGACAAATCGACCGCGAGTTCTTAATTATTGATAGTGAAATTTTTGTTCAGGCCCTAGAGCATTTGATAACTCGATATATAGATTTATAGAGATACACAACACTTGCAGTTGCATTCGGGGAAATCGTTTGGCCCTTATAAACTCCAGTATTTTGTTCGTTTCTCTTCTTCTATAAATCATCTCACACTACGTGTCGAAGTTACGTTGGTTAGTTAGTTAGTTATGATTTCTTCTCTTATTTTTTTTTCTATATTGTTGTATGATCAGTTTTCTGACATATCTGTTCGCGGAATAGCTGCCCTACTTGAAAATGAATAAACTAGTCCTAACAAGGCGCAAAATAAGATGCTTAGGTTGAAAAGCGCGCTTTCATTCTTATTTCCGTAAAGCGCTGGTGTCACTGTATGATAATGATAAGAACTGTTCCCTTTTTTTGTGTCCTATATTGTTCTACACTCTCTTCGCCAATTTCTGTGTGCCTTAGTAACGTCCAAAGCACATTGCTCGTCATCCTGTTCATAATGAGTGTACTTGCGGACAGCGCCCTCAATATAACGACGGCGTCACTCAAAAAACAGCGACAACAGACAGTGCTAATCTGGCCGGTGATTTAAACGCTGCTGCTATTCCTATTCTGGTATTCATCGTGGTATTCGCGTGGTGAGTTCATGCTGCTGCTATTCCAATTCTGCTGTCCATCGTTAACGATTGGTAGGTCTTTTTTTAAAGTTTTTGTTTTAAATAACTCTTACGTTTGCGAGTGTATTGTCCAGCACCATGAACTTGCTGATGCTTCTTTTTCCCTCTAATTTTCTTAGTTTCTTTGTTTGGTACGTTTCTCTTTTTTCTTGTTTTTTTTTTTTTTTTCTGTTCTTATTGCTTATGACACGTGCGAGTGTGGAGTCCAGGCAGGCAGGGACGCACTGACGATTCCTGTCTACTGCGACTTTCCCTCGCGCGGTCGATTCCTGCACTACTGTCTCTAGTTTACATTTTCTAATACTATCCCCGGTGTCCATCAGTAATCATAGAACTTTGTTTTGTCACGCTAGCATATAAATACAGCTTACAAGAAAAGAAACACTTTGAATATTTTCCTAATGTTCCTAACTTTCCTAATTGGTGATGATATTCATGTTTTGGACATGCTAATGTGTTACTATGTGGGTCTAAGTCCTAAGTTGGTTCATAGTGTAGAACAGAACACAATCTCTTCAACAGCTTTTATTTTTCACTCAAAAAAGATAACAAAAATAACATAATAGGCAACAAAAAATAACACAACAAAAATACTTTTTTTCTTCTTCTTTTCTTTTTCCTGAAAGAAAGTTCTTTAGTGCGATTACAGTGAAAGAACAATAAGGACTAGAATAAATTGATCCAAGCTTACTCACCACTCAAATCCCGCCCATCATCTGCTGCACCACCACCTTCCGAGGTAGAAAAACAATATCTAGAATATAAAATATCTGTATGCGTGTAGTAAAAAACAGGAAAGATCGCAAAAAGCTCACCATACAAAGAACTGCTCCCAAAAAAATCAACGTCACAGGTAATGTGGGGCTCGTCGCCACCTTGATTTCGTCCGGAGGCTCTTCAGTTCCAAGAAATACCAAAGTGTTGTTGATAAAATCGAATCGACCTTTCATCTGAAAACAAGAAAAACCAGATCAGGTTGTTATGATGTAATTTTAGATATGTTATTGTTTTCTTTCTTTTTGCTTGTATCTGTTTTCTTTTTTTCGTTTTTCTCTTTTTATTTAATTCTGCTTAATGGGAAACATTGTTTTATCTTGATTCTTAATATTGAGAAGTTTTGTTCTGTCTGACGATAGAACAAAACTTCTCAACATCAAGAATCAGAATTAAACATCAAGACAGAATTAAACAAAAAAGAAAACGATTGAAAACAAAAAAAAAAGCGAACAAATGAACCAATCAAAAACAATAACATATCTTAAATTGCATCAAAACAAACTACAAAATAACGGCTTATCACGGAACAAAATTTAAAAAAAGGAACGGAAAACTAAAAACGAAAGGAAAAACAATTGCAGTACAGCCGCTCAGCGCCGGGATTAGCGATTTCGTGATCGCGCAACACTGGTCAGCTGCAGTAATTTCGCAATTGCGAAATCAAGGAGTTTGCCAAAACAGTACCTCTACTAAAATATCAGCCAAAATTTAAAATTAAGTCGCTTGGCATTAAGAAGGAATCAAGGAAGAAGGAATAGTTTCAACCTGTGAAAACTTTCAAAAAAACCTATTCTCGAAAGAAAAACAGAAAAAATCAGCATTTGTTATGAAAGTATTATAATGCGACTGCGCAGGTTCGACACCCTGCTCAGCCAAATTTTTGCAAAAACAATTAGAGATCTGGAGCGACATGTAGAAGGTGAAAACTTCGATGTTATATTCTTTTCAACACTTTGAAAATAGATTTCACGAAGTTTTAAGAACTTATAAGGTTTTTTCATAACGTTTTATAAAGCCAAAAAGTTCACATTCTATGCACATGCTTTGTTGTGGAAGACCGTAAATAACCGTGGAAAGAGCACCTGAAGAACCTCTTTAAGCAAAACTTCAAAGAGCAACCTTTACACTACGAAACGTTTACAATTCTGTTTTCTGAGGTCGACCATTTTTTTGGAAATTAAAGAGAGAAATTAGGCTTCGTATTTATTTCTATAAAGGGTGAGATCCTTTTTCTCTATAGAAATGTGAAGTAATAGCGCCAATTTCTCAATAAGAGGAAAGCCGAGCATACCGAATTTAATGTCATGTCAAGTGCCGCTGCACCTACTCCTCCCGGAAGAACCGCAGAAACTCTCTATTTCACACAGCACAGAAAACAGGACACTAGTTGTTGTGAACGAATTTAGTTGAATTTTTTAATCACATTTCTACCAATCCAAGAAACATACACAGAAACTTTCATTCCGACTCAACCACTCTGAATTGAGGTATGTATTTTCGGAAATTTTCGCTAGCAAAAAAATTTCAAATATTCTTCCGACGTCAGCAATCCCTTTCCACTAAGAAGTTCCGCATTAAGAATAAGTTTTTCAGTGTAATCTATCGACTGTATTGGTATCGGTGACAGCATTCACATAGTCTGTATATTAGCACCGAACAACTGCTGTGAGGCCGGCCGCACAGAGTGTGCGGCCGACCGCACACTTTGTGCACCCGGCCGTGCATGAGTGTGTGGTAAGGCAGTGCGTACATCGCGCACACTCTGTGCGGCCGGCCGCACAGAGTGTGCGGCCGACCGCACACTTTGTGCACCCGGCCGTACATGAGTGTGTGGTAAGGCAGTGCGTACATCGCGCACACTCTGTGCGGCCGGCCGCACACACCGCGCAGCAGGGCGCACCTATCTTTCCCGTCAGAGTGAACAGTGGTGAGAATTTTGTTGGAGACTGAGCTGTACACAAAAGAACATGGCTGGTTGCCGTTGTTTGGCGAATTGTTGTGGTTTGTGACCAGCTGTGGTTCTGCGATAAGACATGGTCGAAGAGGATCTTTGGAAGTTCACTGTGGTTTTCTTCCACTATCGGTCCCCTAACAAGGTACACCGGCACTAGCGACGTGTGGAAACTCAACATCAAGAGAATTTGGAAATTCTCTATGGGATGTCTATTTCGTTAGCTGGAAAATCGCACATTCGCAGCATTCGTTGCAGGCGCGGGAAAAAATGGAACAACTAGAGAAGAAAGAAAGACTCCAGGATTGAGTAGTAGGGATATGGACTTCTAGATCGGAAATTTTAAGTTCGCTTTTCATTTAATTGTGGATATATTGCAATATCGCCAAATGTAAAGAACGGAAATTCCGGTTCTATGCGTGAAGTGTCTAAAAGGAACTTGTTTTTAGACCACTCATCACAAACGCAAATTTTAAAGCGCAAATTTTAACGCGGATGCATGATGGATGGAGCACTAGTGTTTTAAGTTGTCTTAGCTTTTTCTTCTACTTTTCTTTTGTGGTTTTCACGTGTTTCCGTCGATTGTGATTTGTGATTGAAATTTGTGTGTAGTCCTCTGGCACATAGGTCAAAGAGCATGTCTCACACCACGACCTTCGCAAAAGCGCTGCGCTCAGGTTCACTGACTATTGATTTTGTCCATGACTGTTTTCGTCTACTGTTTTGTTCCTGCTTTCCTTTGAACTAAAACGATTTCTCACTAATTATACAGCCATTCTGTCTTTCATCAATATTTAAATCTTGGTTATATAATAATATTGGGGAGGGTGTGGCGCAGTCGGTTAGAGGTCCGTTATAGCCGCACGGTCGATGGTGAGAAACTGCCGTAGTGCCAACGGAGCTTTTCATCCCTCCAAAGTCGATAAATTGGTGCCAGACTTGTCTGGAAGGGATAGAAACACTGACTTGATTATTGGCTGGCCCCACAAGTCACTGTATAGGCCGACATCCGTTCCAAAACCCCAACGAATTGCAGTAAAGTACGTTGGCACAGCCCAAGTGGTTTGATACACCAGTGACTTTATACTTTATCCTTTCGTATAAAACCTGAGGATTTTCCTGATTATGTCCACAATTTCAAATCCCACAGATGTAAGATTAGAATTTCTTGCGATTTTTCTGCTCAGATTTTGTCTAGAAAATATTTTTGAAGTATGGAACATCTGTAATATTAACCTTGTGCTGGAACTCATTTTATCCGATGACAATGAAAGTACGACAAGAAGCAGTTAATTTTTGGAAAAAAGAAACACCTAAACCGTTTTCCTGTCGGGAATTCAAACAGGCTGTCATAAACAATGTTGAATCAATCTCGGGAGAAGAATGTGCTTTTTTCGGGTTGTTTTTGACAGCAGCCGTTAGGATTTCAAATAATCATTACCAGAGCGGATACGGGGCAAGTTATTTCTGTTAACTATTCTCTGGCATTCTTCTGACAATAAATCAAACCTTCCTTATCGATTTTCTAAAATCTTCAGTCACAGTAATGGTGATGACGACGAAACCCACGTATTCTTGATTTTAATGGTAAATGCGCTGGTTGTGTGTATGTCCACAATAAGTCTTCTAACGCCCTGTTTTTGCCTCTCCTCTGGATTTTTTTTTTCAATTTCTTGGCAACTTACTTTTACAGCCCGATGATACAACTCATCATTCCACTGCTGTTGTTTTATTTCATCTATCATTTTTACTGGAAACGACGGAACTTACCACCAGGTGGGATTTTTCGTTTCAAAATGTGATAAATAGTAAGAGAAGCGTGGTTGCGGGGGCAGTTGACCTACTACCTCAAATTTTCCCCACCTGGGAAAAATTAAGATTAATTAGGGCCCTGTACTGATCAGTTTTTTTTTCCATTCAGGTCCTACTCCCTCTACCTTTTATTGGAAATCTTTTCACGATTAGACTTAACGATCCCGGCTATGGTGCATACGAGATTTGGCGTAAACAGTACGGTCCGATTTATACGGTTTGGATAGGTTTGTTACCTTTTTTGAGACTCGTTGACTGAATATCAGCTAGCTTAGCACTTTCCAATACTTCTCTGATTTCACATCGCGTTCATCTCAA
>NW_026986556.1:0-8000 GCF_031761385.1 Necator americanus | reverse complement strand
GATACCTATAGAGGGGGTGCGACGGGTCCCACTGGATACCTATGAAGGGGGTGCGTCGGGTCCATCGGTGAAAGATAGCCTTGGAAGGGGGTGCGACGGGTCCATCGGCGCCAGATAGCCTTTAAAAGGGGGTGCGACGGGTCCAACGGCGTCGGATACCTATAGAAGGGGGTGCGACGGGTCCATCGGCGCCAGATAGCCTTAGAAGGGGGTGCGACGGGTCCATCGGCGTCGGATACCTATAGAAGGGGTGCGACGGGTCCATCGGCGCCAGATAGCCTTAAAAGGGGTGCGACGGGTCCAACGACGTCGGATACCTATAGAAGGGGGTGCGACGGGTCCATCGGCGCCAGATAGCCTTAAAAGGGGGTGCGACGGGTCCATCGACGTCGGATACCTACGGAAGGGGGTGCGACGGGTCCAACGACGCCGGATAGCCTATAGGGAAGGGGGTGCGACGGGTCCAACGGCGCCAGATAGCCTTAGAAGGGGGTGCGACGGGTCCACGGCGTCGGATACCTATAGAAGGGGGTGCGACGGGTCCATCGGCGCCAGATAGCCTTAAAAGGGGGTGCGACGGGTCCATCGGCGCCAGATAGCCTTAAAAGGGGGTGCGACGGGTCCATCGGCGCCGGATACCTATAGAAGGGGGTGCGACGGGTCCATCGGACGCCGGATAGCCTTAGAAGGGGACCATGTTGCGACGGGTCCATCGGCGCCAGATAGCCTTAGAAGGGGGTGCGACGGGTCCATCGGCGCCGGATACCTATAGAAGGGGGTGCGACGGGTCCAACGGCGTCGGATACCTATAGAAGGGGGTGCGACGGGTCCATCGGCGCCAGATAGCCTTAGAAGGGGGTGCGACGGGTCCATCGGCGCCAGATAGCCTTAGAAGGGGGTGCGACGGGTCCATCGGCGCCAGATAGCTATAGAAGGGGGTTCGACGGGTCCCACGGGCGTCAGATAGCTATAGAAGGGGGTGCGACGGGTCCATCGGCGCCAGATACCTATAGAAGGGGGTGCGACGGGTCCAAGACGTCGGATACCTATAGAAGGGGGTGCGACGGGTCCATCGGCGCCAGATAGCCTTAGAAGGGGGTGCGACGGGTCCACGGCGTCGGATACCTATAGAAGGGGGTGCGACGGGTCCATCGGCGCCAGATAGCCTTAGAAGGGGGTGCGACGGGTCCACGGCGTCGGATACCTATAGAAGGGGGTGCGACGGGTCCAACGACGTCGGATACCTATAGAAGGGGGTGCGACGGGTCCATCGGCGCCAGATAGCCTTAGAAGGGGGTGCGACGGGTCCAATAAAGGGGTCGACGGGTCCATCGGCGCCAGATAGCCATAGAAGGGGGTGCGACGGGTCCATCGGCGCCAGATAGCCTTAGAAGGGGGTGCGACGGGTCCACGGCGTCGGATACCTATAGAAGGGGGTGCGACGGGTCCATCGGCGCCAGATAGCCTTAGAAGGGGGTGCGACGGGTCTATCGGCGCCAGATAGCCTTAGAAGGGGGTGCGACGGGTCCATCGGCGCCAGATAGCCTTAGAAGGGGTGCGACGGGTCCAAGACGTCGGATACCTATAGAAGGGGGTGCGACGGGTCCATCGGCGCCAGATAGCCTTAGAAGGGGGTGCGACGGGTCCATCGGCGCCAGATAGCCTTAGAAGGGGGTGCGACGGGTCCATCGGCGTCGGATACCTATAGAAGGGGGTGCGACGGGTCCATCGGCGCCAGATAGCCTTAGAAGGGGGTGCGACGGGTCCACGGCGTCGGATACCTATAGAAGGGGGTGCGACGGGTCCATCGGCGCCAGATAGCCTTAGAAGGGGGTGCGACGGGTCCATCGGCGCCAGATAGCCTTAGAAGGGGGTGCGACGGGTCCAACGGCGTCGGATACCTATAGAAGGGGGTGCGACGGGTCCATCGGCGCCAGATAGCCTTAGAAGGGGGTGCGACGGGTCCACGGCGTCGGATACCTATAGAAGGGGGTGCGACGGGTCCATCGGCGCCAGATAGCCTTAGAAGGGGGTGCGACGGGTCCATCGGCGTCGGATACCTATAGAAGGGGGGTGCGACGGGTCCAACGACGTCGGATACCTATAGAAGGGGGTGCGACGGGTCCATCGGCGCCAGATAGCCTTAGAAGGGGGTGCGACGGGTCCAACGACGTCGGATACCTATAGAAGGGGGTGCGACGGGTCCATCGGCGCCAGATAGCCTTAGAAGGGGGTGCGACGGGTCCACGGCGTCGGATACCGATAGAAGGGGGTGCGACGGGTCCATCGGCGCCAGATAGCCTTAGAAGGGGGTGCGACGGGTCCATCGGCGCCAGATAGCCTTAGAAGGGGGTGCGACGGGTCCATCGGCGCCAGATAGCCTTAGAAGGGGGTGCGACGGGTCCAAGACGTCGGATACCTATAGAAGGGGGTGCGACGGGTCCATCGGCGCCAGATAGCCTTAGAAGGGGGTGCGACGGGTCCATCGGCGCCAGATAGCCTTAGAAGGGGGTGCGACGGGTCCATCGGCGTCGGATACCTATAGAAGGGGGTGCGACGGGTCCATCGGCGCCAGATAGCCTTAGAAGGGGGTGCGACGGGTCCACGGCGTCGGATACCTATAGAAGGGGGTGCGACGGGTCCATCGGCGCCAGATAGCCTATAGAAGGGGGTGCGACGGGTCCATCGGCGCCAGATAGCCTTAGAAGGGGGTGCGACGGGTCCAACGGCGTCGGATACCTATAGAAGGGGGTGCGACGGGTCCATCGGCGCCAGATAGCCTTAGAAGGGGGTGCGACGGGTCCATCGGCGCCAGATAGCCTATAGAAGGGGGTGCGACGGGTCCAAGACGTCGGATACCTATAGAAGGGGGTGCGACGGGTCCATCGGCGCCAGATAGCCTTAGAAGGGGGTGCGACGGGTCCAACGGCGTCGGATACCTATAGAAGGGGGTGCGACGGGTCCATCGGCGCCAGATAGCCTTAGAAGGGGGTGCGACGGGTCCACGGCGTCGGATACCTATAGAAGGGGGTGCGACGGGTCCATCGGCGCCAGATAGCCTTAGAAGGGGGTGCGACGGGTCCATCGGCGCCAGATAGCCTATAGAAGGGGGTGCGACGGGTCCATCGGCGCCAGATAGCCTTAGAAGGGGGTGCGACGGGTCCATCGGCGCCAGATAGCCTTAGAAGGGGGTGCGACGGGTCCAACGACGTCGGATACCTATAGAAGGGGGTGCGACGGGTCCATCGGCGCCAGATAGCCTTAGAAGGGGGTGCGACGGGTCCAACGGCGGCGGATACCCTATAGAAGGGGGTGCGACGGGTCCATCGGCGTCAGATAGCCTTAGAAGGGGTCAGAAAGGAGTGCGACGGGTCCACCGGCGTCAGATACCTATAGAAGGGGGTGCGACGGGTCCATCGGCGCCAGATAGCCTTAGAAGGGGGTGCGACGGGTCCATCGGCGCCAGATAGCCTTAGAAGGGGGTGCGACGGGTCCATCGGCGCCAGATAGCCTAAGAAGGGGGTGCGACGGGTCCATCGGCGCCAGATAGCCTTAGAAGGGGGTGCGACGGGTCCATCGGCGCCAGATAGCCTTAGAAGGGGGTGCGACGGGTCCATCGGCGCCAGATAGCCTATAGAAGGGGGTGCGACGGGTCCATCGGCGCCAGATAGCCTATAGAAGGGGGTGCGACGGGTCCATCGGCGCCAGATAGCCTTAGAAGGGGGTGCGACGGGTCCATCGGCGCCAGATAGCCTTAGAAGGGGGTGCGACGGGTCCATCGGCGCCAGATAGCCTTAGAAGGGGGTGCGACGGGTCCAACGACGTCGGATACCTATAGAAGGGGGTGCGACGGGTCCATCGGCGCCAGATAGCCTTAGAAGGGGGTGCGACGGGTCCAACGGCGTCGGATACCTATAGAAGGGGGTGCGACGGGTCCAACGGCGTCGGATACCTATAGAAGGGGGAAGAAAGGGGTGCGACGGGTCCATCGGCGTCCAGATAGCCGATAGAAGGGGGTGCGACGGGTCCATCGGCGCCAGATAGCCTTAGAAGGGGGTGCGACGGGTCCATCGGCGCCAGATAGCCATAGAAGGGGGTGCGACGGGTCCATCGGCGCCAGATAGCCTTAGAAGGGGGTGCGACGGGTCCATCGGCGTCGGATACCTATAGAAGGGGGTGCGACGGGTCCAACGGCGTCGGATACCTATAGAAGGGGGTGCGACGGGTCCATCGGCGCCAGATAGCCTTAGAAGGGGGTGCGACGGGTCCATCGGCGCCAGATACCTATAGAAGGGGGTGCGACGGGTCCATCGGCGCCAGATAGCCTTAGAAGGGGGTGCGACGGGTCCAACGGCGTCGGATACCTATAGAAGGGGGTGCGACGGGTCCAACGGCGTCGGATACCTATAGAAGGGGGTGCGACGGGTCCAACGGCGTCGGATACCTATAGAAGGGGGTGCGACGGGTCCATCGGCGCCAGATAGCCTTAGAAGGGGGTGCGACGGGTCCATCGGCGCCAGATAGCCTATAGAAGGTGGTGCGACGGGTCCATCGGCGCCAGATAGCCTATAGAAGGGGGTGCGACGGGTCCATCGGCGTCGGATACCTATAGAAGGGGGTGCGACGGGTCCATCGGCGCCAGATAGCCTTAGAAGGGGGTGCGACGGGTCCATCGGCGTCGGATACCTATAGAAGGGGTGCGACGGGTCCATCGGCGCCAGATAGCCTTAGAAGGGGGTGCGACGGGTCCATCGGCGCCAGATAGCCTTAGAAGGGGGTGCGACGGGTCCAACGGCGTCGGATACCTATAGAAGGGGGTGCGACGGGTCCAACGGCGTCGGATACCTATAGAAGGGGGTGCGACGGGTCCATCGGCGCCAGATAGCCTATAGAAGGGGGTGCGACGGGTCCATCGGCGTCGGATACCTATAGAAGGGGGTGCGACGGGTCCATCGGCGCCAGATAGCCTTAGAAGGGGGTGCGACGGGTCCATCGGCGTCGGATACCTATAGAAGGGGGTGCGACGGGTCCATCGGCGCCAGATAGCCTTAGAAGGGGGTGCGACGGGTCCATCGGCGTCGGATACCTATAGAAGGGGGTGCGACGGGTCCATCGGCGCCAGATAGCCTTAGAAGGGGGTGCGACGGGTCCATCGGCGTCAGATACCTATAGAAGGGGGTGCGACGGGTCCATCGGCGCCAGATAGCCTTAGAAGGGGGTGCGACGGGTCCAACGGCGTCGGATACCTATAGAAGGGGGTGCGACGGGTCCATCGGCGCCAGATAGCCTTAGAAGGGGGTGCGACGGGTCCATCGGCGCCAGATACCTATAGAAGGGGGTGCGACGGGTCCATCGGCGCCAGATAGCCTTAGAAGGGGGTGCGACGGGTCCAACGGCGTCGGATACCTATAGAAGGGGGTGCGACGGGTCCAACGACGTCGGATACCTATAGAAGGGGGTGCGACGGGTCCAACGACGTCGGATACCTATAGAAGGGGGTGCGACGGGTCCATCGGCGCCAGATAGCCTTAGAAGGGGGTGCGACGGGTCCATCGGCGCCAGATAGCCTTAGAAGGGGGTGCGACGGGTCCATCGGCGCCAGATAGCCTTAGAAGGGGGTGCGACGGGTCCATCGGCGTCGGATACCTATAGAAGGGGGTGCGACGGGTCCCACGACGTCGGATACCTATAGGAGGGTGCGACGGGTCCACAGCGTCGGATTGCTATAGAAGGGGGTGCGACGGGTCCACCGGACCAAATACCTATAGAAGGGGGTACGACGGGTCCAATGGCGTAGAGTTGGTGCACCGATGATAGATACCTTTAGAAGGGGGTGTGACGGGTCCAATGGCGTCGAGTTGGTGTGCCGGCGTCGTAAAGCTAGGGACGTTGTAAAAGTTTTATAGTTGTAACCACTTTCGGCGTTGCGCTCCACCTACTCGGCTCCGCTGTTCCTCAGAAACTGGATATACACGTTCAAACAGCTGCTTAAATAGTAGCACGCTGTTTATGTGATCTGACGTGGAACGCTATCTTTATCAGTACGATGATGTTGTCCACGTCATTTCATGTTAAACATTATTCTGCCGTAACTGTTAGGGAGAAACAACAGGAAAACCCATTCTTCGAATACCACTTTCAAATCGTGTCTACACTGTGTAGGGAACGAAAACGAATGAGTGTTTTGAGCTAAAAGTTTGCGCGATTTGACGTGGAACTTTATCTTTATCAGTGAGATGACGTCTTCCACGTCATTTTATGCCAAAACTTCATTCTTTGGTAGCTGTTTGCAGAGAGCAGGAGGTATGTATGTATGTATGTATGTATGTATGTATGTATGTATGTATGTATGTATGTATGTATGTATGTATGTATGTATGTATGTATGTATGTATGTATGTATGTATGTATGTATGTATGTATGTATGTATGTATGTATGTATGTATGTATGTATGTATGTATGTATGTATGTATGTATGTATGTATGTATGTATGTATGTATGTATGTATGTATGTATGTATGTATGTATGTATGTATGTATGTATGTATGTATGTATGTATGTATGTATGTATGTATGTATGTATGTATGTATGTATGTATGTATGTATGTATGTATGTATGTATGTATGTATGTATGTATGTATGTATGTATGTATGTATGTATGTATGTATGTATGTATGTATGTATGTATGTATGTATGTATGTATGTATGTATGTATGTATGTATGTATGTATGTATGTATGTATGTATGTATGTATGTATGTATGTATGTATGTATGTATGTATGTATGTATGTATGTACGTATGTATGTATGTATGTATGTATGTATGTATGTATGTATGTATGTATGTATGTATGTATGTATGTATGTATGTATGTATGTATGTATGTATGTATGTATGTACGTATGTATGTATGTATGTATGTATGTATGTATGTATGTATGTATGTATGTATGTATGTATGTATGTATGTATGTATGTATGTATGTATGTATGTATGTATGTATGACATATATATATATATATATACACATACGTACATACGTACCTCTAATAACCGTATTGTTCGAGCACCTTAGATGGCACCATTTTCATGGACTATAATTTTTAGGGGGTTAAAATCAACTTGCTGTGAAGAATGCTTTGCTCTTATTTTAAAACGTAGGTGCGTGCTGAGAGCGCAATAGATTTTAAAAAAGTTTTGACTCTTTTCATTTCCTACTACTAGCAAGTATGTTTGACTTATTTCATTACTCCCAATAAACTTCTGTTTCGGGCTGTGCTATTTACCTCATCAAATCTCACTTTGTCGAATCCAGGAAACCTATTTGCAAGCTTTCATGGATCAAACAGCGCAAAACCGACGACCAGGACAACCTCGAATTTATATTAATGACGCTGAACGCCAAAGGAGTCACCGCCTTAGAGAGACTTCGCAGCAGCGCAGTATCCGTTGGCAAGCAAACGCAGAGCAACAACGACGGAGGCGACAGAACGAAAACGAGGAGCAACGTTTGGTCAGACGCTCAGCTAATGCAGCGCTTCAGGAGATATATATTCTAGACACTGAAATGGCTGCCCAACAGCGCCTTGGGAATATGCGGAATTCGGACTGCGACCCTAACCTCATGCTGTTTTTGAGTGAATGGTTTGCGCGTAACAATGTCTACGCTCAATCGTTTAAAATGATGAGCGAAGTGGAGCAAATGGAAATAGCGGCAGCCCAGCGAGAAAATCGGCAAACCATACCAATTCGCATGGTATTCGATGACAGCAGAGAGCGGGGTTTTGCAAGAGGAGAGTACGCTATTCCTACTGCAAACGAAGTAGCAGTCGTATACGTGGGTGAAGAAAACGACGTTCCTGCAAGAAGGAGTCTTGCGGTCCATGTTCGACAGGCTGCAGGATCAAAGTTGATGAACATCAGTGACATAGATAAACGATGCGATCTTCTCACGTATCCACTGCTCTATTAAAAAAGAAAGAAGAAAA
>NW_026986555.1:0-11983 GCF_031761385.1 Necator americanus | reverse complement strand
ACTTCGCATAGCCTCATCAGATTGGTAGAGGAAGTATTTTAATGTTGATATATCACTCTTTACTTGTTTCGACAATTTTTACCGCAGGTCCGTTACGTGGTTCAAGCGCTTCTCCAGTCGCCTACGATGTTCTCAGAAGTGGCAAGGCTCAATTTTTTTGATACTTTCTGTGTTCTATGACGTGGCAAGCCTCAATTTTTTGATATTGCTTGTGTGGTGGGAGGTGGAGACGCCCAAATATACTTTTCTTGAAGATGCTTCTCGAGCGTGCGCAATCGCTACCCCAGCACTTCGTGCATAGTCTATCGATTGGTAGAGGAAGTATTTTAATGTTGATATATCACTCTTTACTTGTTTCGACAAATTTCACCGCAGGTCCGTTACGTGGTTCAAGCGCTTCTCCAGTCGCCTACTATGTTCTCAGATGTGGCAAGCCTCAATTTTTTGATACTTTCTTGTGTGGTGGGAGGGTGAGACGCCCAAATTATAATTTTCTTGAAGATGTTTCCGAGCGTGTACAATCGTTGCCCCAACACTTCGTGCATAGCCTCACCAGATTGGCAGAGGAAGTATTTTAACGTTGATATATCACTCTTACTTGTTTCGACAAATTTTACCTGAGGTCCGTTACGTTGTTCAGGCGCTTCTCCACCTGCCTACGATGTTCTCAGGTATGTGGCAAGGCTCAATTTTTTCGATACTTTTCTGTGTTCTAAGACGTATCAAGCCCTCAATTTTTTGATATTGCCTGTGTGGTGGGAGGGTGGAGACGCCCAAATATAATTTTCTTTAAGATGTTTCTCGAGCCGGTGCAAAGTAGTCGCTGTCCCAACACTCGTGCATAGCCTCATCAGATTGGTAGAGTAAGCATTTCTAACGCGATATATCACCTTTTACTTTGTTTTTCGACAAAATTTAGCCACAGGTCCGTCTACGTGGTTCGGGGGAAGGGCCTAGTCGCCTACTATAAGTTCTCAGATGTAGCAGGGCTCTTGCAATTTTTTGATATTGCTTGTGTAGTGGAGGGTGAGACGCCCAAACATACTTTTCGAAGATGTTTTCCGGAAGGTACGTGCAATCGCTGCCCTAGCACTTCGTGCATAGCCTTCATCGTGGATTATAGAGGAAGTATTTTAACGTTGATATATCACTCTTTACTTGTTTCGATGGGAATTTTGCCGCAGGTCCGTTACGCGTGGTTCAAGCGCTTCTCCACCTGCCTACGATAAGCTCTCAAGGGGCAAGCCTCAATTTTTTGATACTTTCTGTGTTCTAAGACGTGGCAATGTGATATTGGGTGGGTGGAGGGTGAATATAATTTTCTTGAAGATGTTTCTCGAGCGTGTGCAATCGAGAGGCTTCGTGCATATAATTTTCTTTGGAAGATTTTCTGTTGATATATCACTCTTTACTTGTTTCTGCCAAATTTTACATTCGTGCATAGCCTCATCCTCACTGCGATTGGACGCCCAAATATAATTTTCTTGAAGATGCGTTACGTTGTTCACTCAGATGTGGCAAGGCTCAATTAATTTCTGTGTGACGTGGAGCCTGGTGGAGACGCCCAAATATAATTTTCTTGAAGATAGGACGCAATTTTAATGTTGATATATCACTCTTTACTTGTTTCGACAAATTTTACCACAGGTCCGTTACGTGCTTTTTTTTGAACTTCTCCAGTCGCCTACGATGTTCTCAGATGTGGCAAGCCTCAATTTTTTGATATTGCTTTAGTGATATTGGTGGGAAGGTGGAGACGCCCAAATATAATTTTCTTGAAGATGTTTCTCGAGCGTGTGCAATCGCTTCCCCACACTTCGTGCATAGCCTCATCGGATTGGTAGAGGAAGTATTTTAATGTTGATATATCACTCTTTACTTGTTTCGACAAATTTTACCGCAGGTCCGTTACGTGGTTCAAGCGCTTCTCCAGTCGCCTACAAATGTTCTTTTGATGTGGCAAGCCTCAATTTTTTGATATTGCTGTGTGGTGGGAGGGTGGAGACGCCCAAATATAATTTTCTTGAAGATGTTTCTCGAGGTTTCGCTGCCTCAAATTCGTGCATAGCCTCATCGGATTGGTAGAGGAAGTATTTTAATGTTGATATATCACTCACTTGTTTCGACAAATTTTACCACAGGTCCGTTACGTGGTTCAAGTTCTCCAGTCGCCTACTATGTTCTCAGATGTGGCAAGCGATGGATACTTTCTGGTTCTAAGACGTGCCTCAATTTTTTGATATTGACGCCCAAATACGACTAGGACGCAATCCTCGAAACATCTACTGTGTGGTATATGTGCTCTTTTTGTTTCGAACTTTTCTCTGGTCCAACATTTTTCAGAGCTGCTTCTCCAGTAACCTACTGATGTTCTCAGAAGTGGCAAGGCTCAATTTTTTTGATATTGCTTGTGATGGTGGAGAGGATTTGTTAGAGAGCTATTGTTTTGAAGATGTTCGTTGGAAGATCCAGAAGAATTCATTCAAGAAGACCTCTCCTCCATGGTTTCTGCCTGATAAATTCGTCACTTGTTTCGACAAATTTTACACCCGTTACGTGGTTCAAGCGAATTGGCCTACGATGTTTTAAAGCCTCAATTTTTTGATATTGCTGTGGTGGGAGGGTTAGAAGATGTTTCTCGAGCGTGTGCAATCGCAATCCTATATCACTCTTTACGTTTTTTACCGCAGGTCCATCGCTACTGTGTTTCTCAGATGTGGCAAGCTCTTTTTTTGATAACTTTTCTCTGAGGGTGGAGACGCCCAAAGCTGCGTTTTTTGAACATGCTGAAAATGTTTTTTGAGCGTGAAGCAAGAGGATCTGTTAGAGTTTCAGCTATTGTTTTGCCTCATCGTTGGTAGAGGAAGTATTTTAATGTTGATATATCACTCTTTACTTGTTTCGACAAATTTTCACCGCAGGTCCGTTACGTGGTTCAAGCGCTTCTCCAGTCGCCTACGATGTTCTCAATTGGATGACTAGGACGCAATTTTTTTGATAACTTGTGTGTGGGAGGTGGAGACGCCCAAATATAATTTTCTTGAAGATGTTTCTCGAGCGTGTGCAATCGCTGCCCCATTCGTGCATAGCCTCATCGGATTGGTAGAGGAATTTTTAATGTTGATATATCACTCTTTACTTTTTCGACAAATTTTACCGAGGTGGTTACGTTTCAACGCTTCTCCAAAATTTCTTTTGAATCGTGAAGATTTTCTCGATCTGTTAGAGAAGCTAATTGTTTTGTATTGAAGTTCGTTGGAAGATCCAAAAGAATTCATTCAAGATGACCTCGAGCGTGTGCAATCCATGGTTTCTAGCCTCTAAATTGGTCACTATTTTAATGTTGATATATCACTCTTTACTTGTTTCGACAAATTTTACCGCAGGTCCGTTACGTGGTTCAAGCGCTTCTCCAGTCGCCTACGATGTTCTCAGATGTGGCAAGTGCTCTTTTTTGAACTTTTTTGATACTTTTTTTGATTTTTGTGGTGGGAGGGTGGAGACGCCCAAATATAATTTTCTTGAAGATGTTTCTCGAGCGTGTGCAATCGCTGCCCCAGCACTTCGTGCATAGCCTCATCGGATTGGTAGAGGAAGTATTTTAATGTTGATATATCACTCTTTACTTGTTTCGACAAATTTTACCCACAGGTCCGTTACGTGGTTCAAGCGCTTCTCCAATCGCCTACGATGTTCTCAGAATGTGGAAGGCTCAAATTTTTTGAAGCTTTCTGATGTTCTCAAGACGTGGCAAGCCTCAATTTTTTGATATTGCTTGTGTGGTGGGAGGGTGGAGACGCCCAAATATAATTTTCTTGAAGATGTTTCTCGAGCGTGTGCAATCGCTGCCCCAGCACTTCGTGCATAGCCTCATCGGATTGGTAGAGGAAGTATTTTTAATGTTGATATATCACTCATTACTTGTTTCGACAAATTTTACCGTTGGTCCGTATATCACTGGTTTGTTTCGACAAGCGCTTTTTTGGTTCAAGCCTTCTCGTCGCCTACGATGTTCTCAGAAGTGGCAAGGCTCAATTTTTTTGATACTTTCTGTGTTCTAAGACGTGGCAAGCCTCAATTTTTTGATATTGCTTGTGTGGTGGGAGGGTGGAGACGCCCAAATATAATTTTCTTGAAGATGTTTCTCGAGCGTGTGCAATCGCTGCCCCAACACTTCGTGCATAGCCTCATCGGATTGGTAGAGGAAGTATTTTAATGTTGATATATCACTCTTTACTTGTTTCGACAAATTTTACCGCAGGTCCGTTAAGCGTGGTTCAAGCTACGATGTTTCTCCAATCGCCTACGATGTTCTCAGAAGACGGCAAGCCTCAATTTTTTGATATTGCTTGTGTGGTGGGAGGGTGGAGACGCCCAAATATAATTTTCTTGAAGATGTTTCTCGAGCGTGTGCAATCGCTGCCCCAACACTTCGTGCATAGCCTCATCGGATTGGTAGAGGAAGTATTTTAATGTTGATATATCACTCTTTACTTGTTTCGACAAATTTTACCGCAGGTCCGTTACGTGGTTCAAGCGCTTCTCCAGTCGCCTACGATGTTCTCAGATTTTTTTGATTTTCTGTGTTCTAAGATCCAGAAGAATTTTTTGATATTGCTTGTGTGGTGGGAGGTGGAGACGCCCAAAATATACTTTTTCTTGAAGATGTTTCTCGAATGTGCAATCGCTGCCCCAGGACTTCGTGCATAGCCTCATCGGATTGGTAGAGGAAGTATTTTAATATTGATATATCTCTTTACTTGTTTCGACAAATTTTCCGCAGGTCCGTTACGTGGTTCAAGCGCTTTTAGTCGCCTACGATGTTCTCAGATGTGGCAAGGCTCAATTTTTTTGATACTTTCTGTTTCTAAGACGTGGCAAGCCTCAATTTTTTGATATTGCTTGTGTGGTGGGAGGGTGGAGACGCCCAAATATAATTTTCTTGAAGATGTTTCTCGAGCGTGTGCAATCGCTGCCCCAAGCACTTCGTGCATAGCCTCATCGGATTGGTAGAGGAAGTATTTTAATGTTGATATATCACTCTTTACTTGTTTCGACAAATTTTACCGCAGGTCCGTTACGTGGTTCAAGCGCTTCTCCAGTCGCCTACTATGTTCTCAGATGTGGCAAGCCTCAATTTTTTGATACTTTCTGTGTGGTGGGAGGTGTGGAGACGCCCAAATATAATTTTCTTGAAGATGTTTCTCGAGCGTGTGCAATCGCTGCCCCAACACTTCGTGCATAGCCTCATCGGATTGGTAGAGGAAGTATTTTAATGTTGATTTATCACTCTTTACTTGTTTCGACAAATTTTACCGCAGGTCCGTTACGTGGTTCAAGCGCTTCTCCAGTCGCCTACGATGTTCTCAGATGTGGCAAGCCTCAATTTTTTGATACTTTCTGTGTTCTAAGACGTGGCAAGCCTGATATTGCTTGTGTGGTGGGAGGGTGGAGACGCCCAAATATAATTTTCTTGAAGATGTTTCTCGAGCGTGTGCAATCGCTGCCCCATTCTTCGTGCATAGCCTCATCGGATTGGTAGAGGAAGTATTTTAATGTTGATATATCACTCTTTACTTGTTTCGACAAATTTTACCACAGGTTGGCCTACTATGTTCTCAGATGTGGCAACCTACGTGGTTCAAGCGCTTCTCCAGTCGCCTACGATGTTCTCAGATGTGGCAAGGCTCAATTCTTTTTACCACATACTTTCTGTGTTCTAAGACGTGGCAAGCCAACATTTTTTGATATTGCTTGTGTGGTGGGAGGGTGGAGACGCCCAAATATACCTTTCTTGAAGATGTTTCTCGAGCGTGTGCAATCGTGAAGACTTCGTGCAGAGCCTCATCGGATTGGTAGAGCTATTTTTTGTTGATATATCACTCTTTACTTGTTTCGACAAATTTTACCAGAAGGTCCGTTACGTGGTTCAAGCGACTTCTCCAGTCGCCTACGATGTTCTCAGATGTGGCAAGCTCTAAATTCGATCACTTTTTTTGATATTGCTGTGTGGTGGGAGGGTGGAGACGCCCAAATATAATTTTCTTGAAGATGTTTCTCGAGCGTGTGCAATCGCTGCCCCAACACTTCTGCATAGCCTCATCGGATTGGTAGAGGAAGTATTTTAATGTTGATATATCACTTTTTAACTTGTTTCTCAAATTTTACCCAACATTTTTTCAAGCGCTTCTCCAGTCGCCTCCAGCTGCGTGGTTTAACCTGTGAAAATGCTCAATTTTTTTTGATATTTCTGTGTTCTAATAGTGAGAAGATCAATTTTTTGATATTGTTTTGTGGAAGTTCGTTGAAGATCCAAAGAATTTTCTTGAAGATGTTTCTCGAGCGTCCAATCGTTTCTGCATAGCCTCATCGGATTGGTCAGGAAGTATTTTAATGTTGATATATCACTCTTTACTTGTTTCGAAAATTTTATACGACTGAGGACGCAATCCTCCGAAACATCTACTGTGTGGTATATGCTGCTCTTTTTGCGAACTTTTCTCTGCCCAACATTTTTTAGAGCTGCGTTGTTTAACCTGCTGAAAATGTTCTTTTGAATCGTGAAGATAGGAGAGGATCATTGTTAGAGAGCTATTGTTTTGTGAAGTTCGTTGGAAGATCCAGAAGAATTCATTCAAGAAGACCTCTCCTCCATGGTTTCTGCCTCTAAATTCGTCACTATGCGGTCACACATTCCCCACTGCGAATTGGAAACGACTAGGACGCAATCCTTGAAACAGCTACTATGTGGTATATGTGCTCTTTTTGCGAACTTTTCTCTGCCCAACATTTTTTAGAGCTGCGTGGTTTAACCTGCTGAAAATGTTCAAAAAGCCTTTTGAATCGTGAAGATAGGAGAGGATCTGTTAGAGAGCTATTGTTTTGTGGAAGTTCGTTGGAAGATCCAGAAGAATTCATTCAAGAAGACCTCTCCTCCATGGTTTCTGCCTCTAAATTCGTCACTATGTCCACATTCACCCACTGCGAATTGGAAACGACTAGGACGCAATCCTCGAAACATCTACTTGTGTGGTATGTCCTCTTTTTGCGAACTTTTTCTCTGCCCAACATTTTTTAGAGCTGCGTTGTTTAACCTGCTGAAAATGTTCTTTTAGAATCGTGAAGATAGGAGAGGATCTGTTAGAGAGCTATTGTTTTGTGGAAGTTCGTTAGAAGATCCAGAAGAATTCATTCAAGAAGACCTCTCCTCCATGGTTTCTGCCTCTAAATTCGTCACTATGTCCACATTCACCCACTGCGAATTGGAAACGACTAGGACGCAATCCTTGAAACAGCTACTATGTGGTATATGTGCTCTTTTTGCGAACTTTTCTCTGCCCAACATTTTTTAGAGCTGCGTTGTTTAACCTGCTGAAAATGTTCTTTTGAATCGTGAAGATAGGAGAGGATCTGTTAGAGAGCTATTGTTTTGTGGAAGTTCGTTGGAAGATCCAGAAGAATTCATTCAAGAAGACCTCTCCTCCATGGTTTCTGCCTCTAAATTCGTCACTATGTCCACATTCACCCACTGCGAATTGGATACGACTAGGACGCAATCCTCGAAACAGCTACTATGTGGTATATGTGCTCTTTTTGCGAACTTTTCTCTGCCCAACATTTTTTAGAGCTGCGTTGTTTAACCTGCTGAAAATGTTCTTTTGAATCGTGAAGATAGGAGAGGATCTGTTAGAGAGCTATTGTTTTGTGGAAGTTCGTTGGAAGATCCAGAAGAATTCATTCAAGAAGACCGGTTTCTGCCTCTAAATTCGTCACTATGCGAGTCTACACATCCCCACTGCGAATTGGATACGACTAGGACGCAATCCTCGAAACAGCTACTATGTGGTATATGTGCTCTTTTTGCGAACTTTTCTCTGCCCAACATTTTTTAGAGCTGCGTGGTTTAACCTGCTGAAAATGTTCAAAATTTTGAATCGTGAAGATAGGAGAGGATCTGTTAGAGAGCTATTGTTTTGTGGAAGTTCGTTGGAAGATCCAGAAGAATTCATTCAAGAAGACCTCTCCTCCATGGTTTCTGCCTCTAAATTCGTCACTATGCGAGTCTACATTCACCCACTGCGAATTGGATACGACTAGGACGCAATCCTCGAAACATCTACTGTGTGGTATATGTGCTCTTTTTTGCGAACTTTTCTCTGCCCAACATTTTTTAGAGCTGCGTGGTTTAACCTGCTGAAAATGTTCAATTTTGAATCGTGAAGATAGGAGAGGATCTGTTAGAGAGCTATTGTTTTGTGGAAGTTCGTTGGAAGATCCAGAAGAATTCATTCAAGAAGACCTCTCCTCCATGGTTTCTGCCTCTAAATTCGTCACTATGCGAGTCACACATTCCCCACTGCGAATTGGATACGACTAGGACGCAATCCTCGAAACATCTACTATGTGGTATATGTGCTCTTTTTGCGAACTTTTCTCTGCCCAACATTTTTTAGAGCTGCGTGGTTTAACCTGCTGAAAATGTTCCAGCATCGTTCTTTTGAATCGTGAAGATAGGAGAGGATCTGTTAGAGAGCTATTGTTTTGTGGAAGTTCGTTAGAAGATCCAGAAGAATTCATTCAAGAAGACCTCTCCTCCATGGTTTCTGCCTCTAAATTCGTCACTATGTCCACATTCACCCACTGCGAATTGGATACGACTTGGACGCAATCCTTGAAACAGCTACTATGTGGTATATGTGCTCTTTTTGCGAACTTTTCTCTGCCCAACATTTTTTAGAGTTGCGTGGTTTAACCTGCTGAAAATGTTCAACAAGCAAATGGCGTTCTTTTGAATCGTGAAGATAGGAGAGGATTTGTTAGAGAGCTATTGTTTTGTGGAAGTTCGTTGGAAGATCCAGAAGAATTCATTCAAGAAGACCTCTCCTCCATGGTTTCTGCCTCTAAATTCGTCACTATGCGAGTCTACACATTCCCCACTGCGAATTGGATACGACTAGGACGCAATCCTCGAAACATCTACTGTGTGGTATATGTGCTCTTTTTGCGAACTTTTCTCTGCCCAACATTTTTTAGAGCTGCGTTGTTTAACCTGCTGAAAATGTTCTTTTGAATCGTGAAGATAGGAGAGGATCTGTTAGAGAGCTATTGTTTTGTGGAAGTTCGTTGGAAGATCCAGAAGAATTCATTCAAGAAGACCTCTCCTCCATGGTTTCTGCCTCTAAATTCGTCACTATGCGAGTCTACATATCACCCACTGCGAATTGGATACGACTAGGACGCAATCCTCGAAACAGCTACTATGTGGTATATGTGCTCTTTTTGCGAACTTTTCTCTGCCCAACATTTTTTAGAGCTGCGTGGTTTAACCTGCTGAAAATGTTCAACAAGCAAATGGCGTTCTTTTGAATCGTGAAGATAGGAGAGGATCTGTTAGAGAGCTATTGTTTTGTGGAAGTTCGTTAGAAGATCCAGAAGAATTCATTCAAGAAGACCTCTCCTCCATGGTTTCTGCCTCTAAATTCGTCACTATGTCCACATTCACCCACTGCGAATTGGATACGACTAGGACGCAATCCTCGAAACATCTACTGTGTGGTATATGTGCTCTTTTTGCGAACTTTTCTCTGCCCAACATTTTTTAGAGCTGCGTTGTTTAACCTGCTGAAAATGTTCTTTTGAATCGTGAAGATAGGAGAGGATCTGTTAGAGAGCTATTGTTTTGTGGAAGTTCGTTGGAAGATCCAGAAGAATTCATTCAAGAAGACCTCTCCTCCATGGTTTCTGCCTCTAAATTCGTCACTATGTCCACATTCACCCACTGCGAATTGGATACGACTAGGACGCAATCCTCGAAACAGCTACTATGTGGTATATGTGCTCTTTTTGCGAACTTTTCTCTGCCCAACATTTTTTAGAGCTGCGTTGTTTAACCTGCTGAAAATGTTCTTTTGAATCGTGAAGATAGGAGAGGATCTGTTAGAGAGCTATTGTTTTGTGGAAGTTCGTTGGAAGATCCAGAAGAATTCATTCAAGAAGACCTCTCCTCCATGGTTTCTGCCTCTAAATTCGTCACTATGCGAGTCTACACATCCCCACTGCGAATTGGATACGACTAGGACGCAATCCTTGAAACAGCTACTATGTGGTATATGTGCTCTTTTTGCGAACTTTTCTCTGCCCAACATTTTTTAGAGCTGCGTGGTTTAACCTGCTGAAAATGTTCAACAAATTTTGAATCGTGAAGATAGGAGAGGATCTGTTAGAGAGCTATTGTTTTGTGGAAGTTCGTTGGAAGATCCAGAAGAATTCATTCAAGAAGACCTCTCCTCCATGGTTTCTGCCTCTAAATTCGTCACTATGTCCACATTCACCCACTGCGAATTGGATACGACTAGGACGCAATCCTCGAAACATCTACTGTGTGGTATATGTGCTCTTTTTGCGAACTTTTCTCTGCCCAACATTTTTTAGAGCTGCGTTGTTTAACCTGCTGAAAATGTTCTTTTGAATCGTGAAGATAGGAGAGGATCTGTTAGAGAGCTATTGTTTTGTGGAAGTTCGTTGGAAGATCCAGAAGAATTCATTCAAGAAGACCTCTCCTCCATGGTTTCTGCCTCTAAATTCGTCACTATGCGAGTCCACATTCACCCACTGCGAATTGGATACGACTAGGACGCAATCCTCGAAACAGCTACTATGTGGTATATGTGCTCTTTTTGCGAACTTTTCTCTGCCCAACATTTTTTAGAGCTGCGTGGTTTAACCTGCTGAAAATGTTCAAAAAATTTTGAATCGTGAAGATAGGAGAGGATCTGTTAGAGAGCTATTGTTTTGTGGAAGTTCGTTGGAAGATCCAGAAGAATTCATTCAAGAAGACCTCTCCTCCATGGTTTCTGCCTCTAAATTCGTCACTATGCGAGTCTACACATTCACCCACTGCGAATTGGATACGACTAGGACGCAATCCTCGAAACATCTACTGTGTGGTATATGTGCTCTTTTTGCGAACTTTTCTCTGCCCAACATTTTTTAGAGCTGCGTTGTTTAACCTGCTGAAAATGTTCTTTTGAATCGTGAAGATAGGAGAGGATCTGTTAGAGAGCTATTGTTTTGTGGAAGTTCGTTGGAAGATCCAGAAGAATTCATTCAAGAAGACCTCTCCTCCATGGTTTCTGCCTCTAAATTCGTCACTATGCGAGTCTACACATCCCCACTGCGAATTGGATACGACTAGGACGCAATCCTCGAAACAGCTACTATGTGGTATATGTGCTCTTTTTGCGAACTTTTCTCTGCCCAACATTTTTTAGAGCTGCGTGGTTTAACCTGCTGAAAATGTTCTTTTGAATCGTGAAGATAGGAGAGGATCTGTTAGAGAGCTATTGTTTTGTGGAAGTTCGTTGGAAGATCCAGAAGAATTCATTCAAGAAGACCTCTCCTCCATGGTTTCTGCCTCTAAATTCGTCACTATGCGAGTCTACACATCCCCACTGCGAATTGGATACGACTAGGACGCAATCCTCGAAACAGCTACTATGTGGTATATGTGCTCTTTTTGCGAACTTTTCTCTGCCCAACATTTTTTAGAGCTGCGTGGTTTAACCTGCTGAAAATGTTCTTTTGAATCGTGAAGATAGGAGAGGATCTGTTAGAGAGCTATTGTTTTGTGGAAGTTCGTTAGAAGATCCAGAAGAATTCATTCAAGAAGACCTCTCCTCCATGGTTTCTGCCTCTAAATTCGTCACTATGTCCACATTCACCCACTGCGAATTGGAAACGACTAGGACGCAATCCTCGAAACATCTACTGTGTGGTATATGTGCTCTTTTTGCGAACTTTTCTCTGCCCAACATTTTTTAGAGCTGCGTGGTTTAACCTGCTGAAAATGTTCTTTTGAATTGTGAAGATAGGAGAGGATCTGTTAGAGAGCTATTGTTTTGTGGAAGTTCGTTGGAAGATCCAGAAGAATTCATTCAAGAAGACCTCTCCTCCATGGTTTCTGCCTCTAAATTCGTCACTATGT
>NW_026986554.1:0-20421 GCF_031761385.1 Necator americanus | reverse complement strand
GCTGGCATCCGGCAGTAATTGTTCGTTGACTCATGCCATCAAGTAAGCGAAGGAACTTTCCCGGCAATCCATCGGCGCGGAGCCCGTTGAGAAAACAACCTATTGGGGAGAGTCGAAAGAAAATCCAGAATGGCCAACTGTATTAGATTCGAATGCCGCTGTCAGGTTACGATCACTCTCCTGACGATGAGCACCTGCTCAATCGCAGGCCATCTAAAACGAAAACCAGCTTGCTCGTCGAGAGTTGTTTCTTTGCAACATTTAATATTTCGGTTCAGAGTAATACGCTCTAAAATTCTTGTAAAGAGGAATTATGGTTGAACTTCTTGTTGAGAGGAGTTATGATATCGTGTCACCACGAGTCAGGTATCTTTTCTTTGGTCTGCTCCATCGAGAAAAACTATATCACTTAAAATATCTCGTACATAGTATCTTTCATTATTCTCATTCTCTCTTCATCATTCTTAGAAGTCTAGTTCTTCTTATTAGTATAGCATTTCTTTCATCATTTTCCCTGAGTTATCTTTGTTCAAAAACAAATCTCTCATTGCAGACATCATGTTTTATCATTTTCCTAATGTGGCCGTGTATACAAGTTTGATTGTTTTTTAAACGTGGTGGCCCTACTTTCACTAAGCACAATCAGGAATCTGAGTATAATCCATGGAAGCGTACGAGCTATATCACATGCACTTTTATATCGCAAAAGCTTTCCGTGCAATGGAAAAAGGGGCTGTCGTCTAGCATCAAGCTAGAACCCATTTCTTGAGAGATGGAATGCTTAGAAAGAACATCGAACATTTCGCAAAAGAAAAAAAAAATGCGTTGTAACGCTGAAGTAGCAGTTTCTGTCGGATGTGCTGAAACAAACCGCCCTGTCTAGACTTATCCGATATCTCTGTACGCCGTTTGCTGCATTACAAGAAACACGCATCAGTGAACATTTCGCTATCAGCATCGAAAACTACACCATCTACTGCGATGATGCTGATGATAAAAAAAGTAGTAGGCTGCGTGGTAATTGTGAGGAACGAGCACTCCAATCTGGAGAATGAATTTGCCTTAACGTCCTCTAGATGCACCTTTGTACAACTGTGGGATCGCAAAGGACGTAAACTCTACATAGTAAATGCTCACGTACTTAAAGGCATCACCCCACGAATCTGAGGTGGTGCAGATTTCAGGTGGAGTATTCGCATACGGGATGGGAGACTATGGAGAGGGGGGTGATTCCGTCCATTTCTTCCTAATTGCCGTAAAAAACGGCCCGGAAGATACTGCTTCAGGCGTTCTGTCGCACTATTTTCTACAGGGAGTGCGCCAGCCTTCGCCCCCCCCCCCCCCCCTTTGATTCCTACTACCGCCCAGTTCTTCTCAGCTTTAAAGTACGGCTCCAGAGAAGAAGTCGAGGATTTCAACCTCAACTGAAGATCGACATGACAGGTTTGAAAGACGAAGAGTGTGGAACGAAATTCCGCCGCTGGTGTCGGAAACATTGGAATACGGACTGAGAAGGAGCTTAATGGTGCCGACTGTTTTGGCGCCCTCACTATTGTGATCTTAGCCTTTAGAAGCGCCCAAGGAGAAAGTTGCGAAATGTGGAACGTAAACTCGAGAACAACTGGACGTCAAGATCAAAGGAATTCGAAAAGGTGTGTGAGGACAGGAGCCTCAGAAAAGCCTGTGCTCTCCTGTGATAGTATAGCGGCAAAATGAAGAGATATTCGCCTCTTAACATTCCCAACAAAGTCGCTGTCGGTGAAGCAATCCTGCCAATTTGGAAGGAGTATCTCAACGTTCATAGCGGTCAACAATGAACACTAACCAACTAGGAGTTCTGGTGTGTGTTCGGAACATGAAGAAAGGAGGGTTCTGCGGAGGCGATAAAATTAGCGCGGAAATGCTAAAATCTCTTTCTCCCTACATTCGTGAGATGACAAAGATTATCCGTTCAATATGGAAATCCGAAAGAACACCTGACTCGTAATGACACTTCATCATGGTTTTCTCCATAAGAAGTTATCCGAAAATCACGGAACCAAAGAACTATCAAGAAATACTCTGCTGCTTGTAATAAACAAAGTCCCGGAGCGGATTATCTTAGATCGGCTTACCAATCATTGCGAAGAGAATCACCTCCCATGAACAAGCCCATTTTCGTCCTAGTCGATCTATGATTGACTGGGTGTTTATTCTCAAGAGAGTGATTGAAGTGTGATAACGGCAGAGAGCCTATGCAGGCAGCTTTCCCGGAAATTGAACTCGCTTTCGACTCTCCTCATCGAGAACACTTTTCAACGCACTTCAGACAAAAGAATTCCGGTTAAGTTCGTGCGCTTAACTAAAGTCGGATAAAAGAACGACAGCTGTTTCGAACACGAGCCGGTTGTATATCATCGTTGAAGTAAGAACAAGCACTACCACTACCACAACCGATTTCTCTTGAGCTTTCCCGTCAATGACATCATGCGAAGAATGGTTGAGTGGTGCCCCATTGATGTAGTTCGTGAACCATTTGGACGTCCCTTGGTCGACTACGACAGGCCGTACGCCGATGATGTGGTAATTTTCGCTTCACGCAGCTAAGCGTATTGTCAATATTGTTTCAAAATTAGCTGACCCTATGATTTACAACTCTTTTCTGATGAGGTTAAGCAGTACACTATACCTTATTTTTTAAAATCATATTTTGCCTCGACCTCTAAAGTAATTGCAAAAAACCGTCTTCGTTTTCTCGAATAAATCATAAAGCGGCCATTGCATTGCCTTCGCCAAACTGCCCTGAGGTTGCTACCAGACCATCAGAAAACGCCGGATAGACGTAAAAGGAAGTTCTTAACGGAAATGGTGAAGGAAGATTTGAAGAAATTTGACGTTGTTAGGCAATTCAGACAAAACCAAAAGTTTCGCAGAATTTGGAGCAGATGGAAAGAATGTAGGCGAGCTCTGGCAGAAGAGGATGACATGAATGTTAGGATGGGATAGGGGATGTGCATTCACGACTCACTTCAGCAAAGGTACGGATAAGCCCCACAAACGCTGTAGTCTCCCCTCATTTAAAGGCATCATCCCACGAATCTGGGGAGGTACGGGTTTCACGTGCCTACACGGTGTTGTAGGAAAGGGGGTGATTCCGTCCATTTCCTCCTAATTGTCGCAAAAAAAAGACAGGGAAGATGCATCGCGTGCAGAAGGCTGGCGCGCTCCAATAGGATTTGTTGTTGAAATTAGCGCCCGAAACGCTCGATGCCGCATTTTCCCTGCCGTTTCTTTTCTACGACGATTAAAAAGAAATGAGCGCGATTCTACCCGTTTTTGCAATCTACGATCCCGTGTAGTCTTTGACCATCAGAAATCCATATCACGTCAGATTCGTGGTGAGATGCCTCTAAATCAAAAAATTACTGGTTTTGACAGCTCATCCAAGAAGGAACATCATGCGCTCCCTTCGGTGGATGTGTCAGGCAGAGACTAAAGATGTACAGTGCGCCTATAATAGGTGCAGCTGCCACCGCTGCTGCAGGCACAAAGTCGGCTGCATCTAATTTGTTTGATTCCTCCTGAGCGCTCCCCCTCCCGTCGATGAACATGAGAGTGCAGTCATGTCAAAACGACATGTAGCTCGTTGCAATTGCATAAACGCTTACGTTCAAAGGGAAGCTGTGCAGCTAGCGGTTGGGATCGAAGCAGAACCGTCACTCTTTTCATTGAGACTGCAGCGATGAGTTTTGCTAGGGAGGACCGCAACCGCTATGCTACACAGCGTCGTTTTGGTCACGCAGTTACGCAACTGCACCGGGCTTGAGGCTGTTTTGATCCTGTTACTCGAATTCACACTTCGCGAACGACACAGATCAGAAGGCGACATACCTTCTTGCGTGAATATAATCCTC
This sequence comes from Necator americanus, assembly GCF_031761385.1. Taxonomy (NCBI): domain Eukaryota; kingdom Metazoa; phylum Nematoda; class Chromadorea; order Rhabditida; family Ancylostomatidae; genus Necator; species Necator americanus. The sequence goes on along the minus strand of NW_026986554.1, from coordinate 16,528 downwards.
CGAAAGAAGGAGATTGCGGCCCTATCCCAATTCTGCACTACGTAATCGATGAAAAATGGGAGGCCCCAGTACAGTTTCATGACATCTGTTGAAACTTGAATCCTCCAAGAAAGTGATCCCGTGTCTCGATAACTTGATATACAAAATAGAGTTGCTTCTTCTAGAAACTATCGAGCAACAGACATCATCGAGACAATCACAGAAAAATCTCCGTCATCAGCAAAGACATTCAATCCAATGGACAAGTGGCACCACCTTCTATACTTATCTGGCACCGTTGGACCCGTCGAACTCCCTTCTATAGGTATCTGGCGCTGGTGGACCCGTCGCACCCGCTTCTATAGGTATCTGGCGCCGGTGGACCCGTCGCACCCGCTTCTATAGGTATCTGGCGCTGGTGGACCCGTCGCACCCGCTTCTATAGGTATCTGGCGCCGGTGGACCCGTCGCACCCGCTTCTATAGGTACCTGGCGCTGGTGGACCCGTCGCACCCTCTTCTATAGGCATCTGGCGCCGATGGACTCGTCGCACCCGCTTCTATAGGTATCTGATGCCCGTACACCAATCTGACGCCGGTGGACCCGTCACACCCGCTTCTAAAAGTATCTGATGCACGTACATCAATCTGACGGCAGTAGACTGGTGGCACCCCTTCTATAGGTATCTGGCACCGGTGGACCCGTCGCACCCGCTTCTATAGGTATCTGGCGCCGGTGGACTCGTCGCACACGATTCTATAGGTATCTGACGCCGGTGGACTCGTCGCACACGATTCTATAGGTATCTGACGCCGGTGGATCCGTCGCACCAGCTTCTATAGGTATCTGGCGCTGGTGGACCCGTCGCACCCGCTTCTATAGGTATCTGGCGCCGGTGGACCCGTCGCACCCGCTTCTATAGGTATCTGGCGCCGGTGGACCCGTCGCACCCGCTTCTATAGGTATCTGGCGCTGGTGGTCCCGTGGCACCTCCTTCTATAGGTATCTGGCGCCGGTGGACCCGTCGCACCCGCTTCTATAGGTATCTGGCGCTGGTGGACCCGTCGAACCCCCTTCTATAGGTATCTGGCGCCGGTGGACCCGTCGCACCCGCTTCTATAGGTATCTGATGCCCGTACACCAATCTGACGCCGGTGGACCCGTCGCACCCGCTTCTATAGGTATCTGGCGCTGGTGGTCCCGTGGCACCCCCTTCTATAGGTATCTAGCACCGGTGGACCCGGCGCACCCGCTTCTATAGGTATCTGACGCCGGTGGACCCGTCGCACCCGCTTCTATAGGTATCTGGCGCCGGTGGACCCGTCGCACCCGCTTCTATAGGTATCTGACGCCGGTGGACCCGTCGCACCCGCTTCTATAGGTATCTGGCGCCGGTGGACCCGTCGCACCCGCTTCTATAGGTATCTGGCGCCGGTGGACCCGTCGCACCAGCTTCTATAGGTATCTGCGACCTGGTGGCACCCGTCACCCGCTTCTATAGGTATCTGGCGCCGGTGGACCCGTCGCACCCGCTTCTATAGGTATCTGGCGCCGGTGGACCCGTCGCACCCGCTTCTATAGGTATCTGGCGCCGGTGGACCCGTCGCACCCGCTTCTATAGGTATCTGGCGCCGGTGGACCCGTCGCACCCGCTTCTATAGGTATCTGGCGCCGGTGGACCCGTCGCACTCTTGCATCCGCTTCTATAGGTATCTGACGCCGGTGGACCCGTCGCACCCGCTTCTATAGGTATCTGGCGCCGGTGGACCCGTCGCACACGCTTCTATAGGTATCTGGCACTGGTGGACCCGTCGAACCCCCTTCTATAGGTATCTGGCGCCGGTGGTCCTGTGGCACACCCTTCTATAGGTATCTAGCACCGGTGGACCCGTCGCACCCGCTTCTATACGTATCTGGCGCTGGTGGTCCCGTGGCACCTCCTTCTATAGGTATCTGGCGCCGGTGGACTCGTCGCACACGCTTCGATAGGTATCTGACGCCGGTGGACCCTTCCTGTGGCCGTCGCACCCGCTTCTATAGGTATCTGGCGCCGGTGGACCCGTCGCACCCGCTTCTATAGGTATCTGGCGCCGGTGGACCCGTCGCACCCGCTTCTATAGGTATCTGGCGCCGGTGGACCCGTCGAACCCCCTTCTATAGGTATCTGGCGCCGGTGGACCCGTCGCACCAGCTTCTATAGGTATCTGATGCCCGTACACCAATCTGACGCCGGTGGACCCGTCGCACCCGCTTCTATAGGTATTCTCTATAGGTATCCGGCGCCGGTGGACCCCTCGCACCGGCTTCTATAGGTATCTGGCGCCGGCGCACACTCTTCTATGGGTATCTGACGCCCGTGGACCCGTCACACCCCCTTCTATAGGTATCTGGCGCCGGTGGACCCGTCGCACCCGCTTCTATAGGTATCTGGCGCCGGTGGACCCGTCGCACCCCCTTCTATAGGTATCTGGCGCCGGTGGACCCGTCGCACCCGCTTCTATAGGTATCTGGCGCCGGTGGACCCGTCGCACCCGCTTCTATAGGTATCTGGCGCCGGTGGACCCGTCGCACCCGCTTCTATAGGTATCTGGCGCCGGTGGACCCGTCGCACCCGCTTCTATAGGTATCTGGCGCTGGTGGACCCGTCGCACCCGCTTCTATAGGTATCTGGCGCCGGTGGACCCGTCGCACCCGCTTCTATAGGTATCTGGCGCCGGTGGACCCGTCGCACCCGCTTCTATAGGTATCTGGCGCCGGTGGACCCGTCGCACCCGCTTCTATAGGTATCTGGCGCCGGTGGACCCGTCGCACCCGCTTCTATAGGTATCTGGCGCCGGTGGACCCGTCGCACCCGCTTCTATAGGTATCTGGCGCCGGTGGACCCGTCGCACCCGCTTCTATAGGTATTGGCGCCTGGTGGACCCGTCGCCCCGCTTCTATAGGTATCTGACGCCGGTGGACCCGTCGCACCCGCTTCTATAGGTATCTGGCGCCGGTGGACCCGTCGCACCCGCTTCTATAGGTATCTGGCGCCGGTGGACCCGTCGCACCCGCTTCTATAGGTATCTGGCGCCGGTGGACCCGTCGCACCCGCTTCTATAGGTATCTGGCGCCGGTGGACCCGTCGCACCCGCTTCTATAGGTATCTGGCGCCGGTGGACCCGTCGCACCCGCTTCTATAGGTATCTGGCGCCGGTGGACCCGTCGCACCCGCTTCTATAGGTATCTGGCGCCGGTGGACCCGTCGCACCCGCTTCTATAGGTATCTGGCGCCGGTGGACCCGTCGCACCCGCTTCTATACGTATCTGGCGCCGGTGGACCCGTCGCACCCGCTTCTATAGGTATCTCTGGCGCCGGTGGACCCGTCGCACCAGCTTCTATAGGTATCTGGCGCCGGTGGACCCGTCGCACCCGCTTCTATAGGTATCTGGCGCCGGTGGACCCGTCGCACCCGCTTCTATAGGTATCTGGCGCCGGTGGACCCGTCGCACCCGCTTCTATAGGTATCTGGCGCCGGTGGACCCGTCGCACCCGCTTCTATAGGTATCTGGCGCCGGTGGACCCGTCGCACCCGCTTCTATAGGTATCTGACGCCGGTGGACCCGTCGCACCCGCTTCTATAGGTATCTGGCGCCGGTGGACCCGTCGCACCCGCTTCTATAGGTATCTGGCGCCGGTGGACCCGTCGCACCCGCTTCTATAGGTATCTGGCGCCGGTGGACCCGTCGCACCCGCTTCTATAGGTATCTGGCGCCGGTGGACCCGTCGCACCCGCTTCTATAGGTATCTGGCGCCGGTGGACCCGTCGCACCCGCTTCTATAGGTATCTGGCGCCGGTGGACCCGTCGCACCCGCTTCTATAGGTATCTGGCGCTGGTGGACCCGTCGCACCCGCTTCTATAGGTATCTGGCGCCGGTGGACTCGTCGCACACGATTCTATAGGTATCTGACGCCGGTGGACCCGTCGCACCCGCTTCTATAGGTATCTGGCGCCGGTGGACCCGTCGCACCCGCTTCTATAGGTATCTGGCGCCGGTGGACCCGTCGCACCCGCTTCTATAGGTATCTGGCGCCGGTGGACCCGTCGCACCCGCTTCTATAGGTATCTGATGCCCGTACACCATTCTGACGCCGGTGGACCCGTCGCACCCGCTTCTATAGGAATCTGGCGCTGGTGGACCCGTCGCACCCGCTTCTATAGGTATCTGGCGCCGGTGGACCCGTCGCACCCGCTTCTATAGGTATCTGGCGCCGGTGGACCCGTCGCACCCGCTTCTATAGGTATCTGATGCCCGTACACCAATCTGACGCCGGTGGACCCGTCGCACCCGCTTCTATAGGTATCTGGCGCCGGTGGACCCGTCGCACCCGCTTCTATAGGTATCTGGCGCCGGTGGACCCGTCGCACCCGCTTCTATAGGTATCTGGCGCCGGTGGACCCGTCGCACCCGCTTCTATAGGTATCTGGCGCCGGTGGACCCGTCGCACCCGCTTCTATAGGTATCTGGCGCCGGTGGACCCGTCGCACCCGCTTCTATAGGTATCTGGCGCCGGTGGACCCGTCGCACCCGCTTCTATAGGTATCTGGCGCCGGTGGACCCGTCGCACCCGCTTCTAGGTATGGTATCTGACGCCGGTGGACCCGTCGCACCCGCTTCTATAGGTATCTGGCGCCGGTGGACCCGTCGCACCCGCTTCTATAGGTATCTGATGCCCGTACACCATTCTGACGCCGGTGGACCCGTCGCACCCGCTTCTATAGGAATCTGGCGCTGGTGGACCCGTCGCACCCGCTTCTATAGGTATCTGGCGCCGGTGGACCCGTCGCACCCGCTTCTATAGGTATCTGGCGCCGGTGGACCCGTCGCACCCGCTTCTATAGGTATCTGACGCCCGTACACCAATCTGGCGCCGGTGGACCCGTCGCACCCGCTTCTATAGGTATCTGGCGCCGGTGGACCCGTCGCACCCGCTTCTATAGGTATCTGACGCCGGTGGACCCGTCGCACCCCCTTCTATAGGTATCTGGCGCCGGTGGACCCGTCGCACCCGCTTCTATAGGTATCTGGCGCCGGTGGACCCGTCGCACCCGCTTCTATAGGTATCTGGCGCTGGTGGACCCGTCGCACCCGCTTCTATAGGTATCTGGCGCCGGTGGATTCGTCGCACCCGCTTCTATAGGTATCTGGCGCCGGTGGACTCGTCGCACCCGCTTCTATAGGTATCTGGCGCCGGTGGACCCGTCGCACCCGCTTCTATAGGTATCTGGCGCCGGTGGACCCGTCGCACCCGCTTCTATAGGTATCTGGCGCCGGTGGACCCGTCGCACCCCCTTCTAAGGCTATCTGGCGCCGATGGACCCGTCGCACCCGCTTCTATAGGTATCTGGCGCCGGTGGACCCGTCGCACCCGCTTCTATAGGTATCTGGCGCCGGTGGACCCGTCGCACCCGCTTCTATAGGTATCTGGCGCCGGTGGACCCGTCGCACCCGCTTCTATAGGTATCTGATGCCCGTACACCATTCTGACGCCGGTGGACCCGTCGCACCCGCTTCTATAGGTATCTGGCGCTGGTGGACCCGTCGCACCCGCTTCTATACGTATCTGGCGCTGGTGGTCCCGTGGCACCTCCTTCTATAGGTATCTATCACCGGTGGACCCGTCGCACCCGCTTCTATACGTATCTGGCGCTGGTGGTCCCGTGGCACCTCCTTCTATAGGTATCTAGCACCGGTGGACCCGTCGCACCCGCTTCTATAGGTATCTGGCGCCGGTGGACTCGTCGCACCCGCTTCTATAGGTATCTGACGCCGGTGGACCCGTCGCACCCGCTTCTATAGGTATCTGGCGCTGGTGGACCCGTCGCACCCGCTTCTATAGGTATCTGGCGCCGGTGGACCCGTCGCACCCGCTTCTATAGGTATCTGGCGCCGGTGGACCCGTCGCACCCGCTTCTATAGGTATCTGGCGCCGGTGGACCCGTCGCACCCGCTTCTATAGGTATCTGGCGCCGGTGGACCCGTCGCACCCGCTTCTATAGGTATCTGGCGCCGGTGGACCCGTCGCACCCGCTTCTATAGGTATCTGGCGCCGGTGGACCCGTCGCACCCGCTTCTATAGGTATCTGGCGCCGGTGGACCCGTCGCACCCGCTTCTATAGGTATCTGGCGCCGGTGGACCCGTCGCACCCGCTTCTATAGGTATCTGGCGCCGGTGGACCCGTCGCACCCGCTTCTATAGGTATCTGGCGCTGGTGGACCCGTCGCACCCGCTTCTATAGGTATCTGGCGCCGGTGGACCCGTCGCACCCGCTTCTATAGGTATCTGGCGCCGGTGGACCCGTCGCACCCGCTTCTATAGGTATCTGGCGCCGGTGGACCCGTCGCACCCGCTTCTATAGGTATCTGGCGCCCGTCGCACCCACTTCTATAGGTATCCGGCGCCGGTGGACCAGTCGCACCCAATTCTATAGGTATCTGTCGCCGGTGGACCCGTCGCACCCCTTCCATAGGTACCTGGCGCCGGTGGACCCGTCGCACCCCTTCCATAGGTATCTGGTGCCGGTGGACCCGTCGCGTATCTGTCGCCGGTGGACCCGTCGCACCCGCTTCTATAGGTATCTGGCGCCGGTGGACTCGTCGCACCCGCTTCTATAGGTATCTGGCGCCGGTGGACCCGTCGCACCCGCTTCTATAGGTATCTGGCGCCGGTGGACCCGTCGCACCCGCTTCTATAGGTATCTGGCGCCGGTGGACCCGTCGCACCCGCTTCTATAGGTATCTGGCGCCGGTGGACCCGTCGCACCCGCTTCTATAGGTATCTGGCGCCGGTGGACCCGTCGCACCCGCTTCTATAGGTATCTGGCGCCGGTGGACCCGTCGCACCCGCTTCTATAGGTATCTGATGCCCGTACACGAATCTGACGCCGGTGGACCCGTCGCACCCGCTTCTATAGGTATCTGGCGCTGGTGGACCCGTCGCACCCGCTTCTATAGGTATCTGGCGCCGGTGGACCCGTCGCACCCGCTTCTATAGGTATCTGGCGCCGGTGGACCCGTCGCACCCGCTTCTATAGGTATCTGGCGCTGGTGGACCCGTCGCACCCGCTTCTATAGGTATCTGGCGCCGGTGGACCCGTCGCACCCGCTTCTATAGGTATCTGGCGCCGGTGGACCCGTCGCACCCGCTTCTATAGGTATCTGGCGCCGGTGGACCCGTCGCACCCGCTTCTATAGGTATCTGGCGCCGGTGGACCCGTCGCACCCGCTTCTATAGGTATCTTGCGGTATCTGGCGCTGGTGGACCCGTCGCACCCGCTTCTATAGGTATCTGGCGCCGGTGGACCCGTCGCACCCGCTTCTATAGGTATCTGACGCCGGTGGACCCGTCGCACCCGCTTCTATACGTATCTGGCGCTGGTGGTCCCGTGGCACCTCCTTCTATAGGTATCTGGCGCCGGTGGACCCGTCGCACCAGCTTCTATAGGTATCTGATGCCCGTACCCCAATCTGACGCCGGTGGACCCGTCGCACCCGCTTCTATAGGTATCTGGCGCCGGTGGACCCGTCGCACCCGCTTCTATAGGTATCTGGCGCTGGTGGACCCGTCGCACCCGCTTCTATAGGTATCTGGCGCCGGTGGACCCGTCGCACCCGCTTCTATAGGTATCTGACGCCGGTGGACCCGTCGCACCCGCTTCTATAGGTATCTGGCGCCGGTGGACCCGTCGCACCCGCTTCTATAGGTATCTGGCGCCCGTCCACCCTTCTGACGCCGGTGGACCCGTCGCACCCGCTTCTATAGGAATCTGGCGCCGGTGGACCCGTCGCACCCGCTTCTATAGGTATCTGGCGCCGGTGGACCCGTCGCACCCGCTTCTATAGGTATCTGGCGCCGGTGGACCCGTCGCACCCGCTTCTATAGGTATCTGGCGCTGGTGGACCCGTCGCACCCGCTTCTATAGGTATCTGGCGCCGGTGGACCCGTCGCACCCGCTTCTATAGGTATCTGGCGCCGGTGGACCCGTCGCACCCGCTTCTATAGGTATCTGGCGCCGGTGGACCCGTCGCACCCGCTTCTATAGGTATCTGGCGCCGGTGGACCCGTCGCACCCGCTTCTATAGGTATCTGGCGCCGGTGGACCCGTCGCACCCGCTTCTATAGGTATCTGGCGCCGGTGGACCTTCTTGTTGCGCCTGACCCGCTTCTATAGGTATCTGATGCCGTCGCACACGCTTCTATAGGTATCTGACGCCGGTGGATCCGTAGCACCGGCTTCTATAGGTATCTGATGCCCGTACACCATTCTGGCGCCGGTGGACCCGTCGCACCCGCTTCTATAGGTATCTGACGCCCGTACACCAATCTGGCGCCGGTGGACCCGTCGCACCCGCTTCTATAGGTATCTGGCGCCGGTGGACCCGTCGCACCCGCTTCTATAGGTATCTGGCGCCGGTGGACCCGTCGCACCCGCTTCTATAGGTATCTGGCGCCGGTGGACCCGTCGCACCCGCTTCTATAGGTATCTGATGCCCGTACACCATTCTGACGCCGGTGGACCCGTCGCACCCGCTTCTATAGGTATCTGGCGCCGGTGGACCCGTCGCACCCGCTTCTATAGGTATCTGGCGCCGGTGGACCCGTCGCACCCGCTTCTATAGGTATCTGGCGCCGGTGGACCCGTCGCACCCGCTTCTATAGGTATCTGGCGCCGGTGGACCCGTCGCACCCGCTTCTATAGGTATCTGGCGCCGGTGGACCCGTCGCACCCGCTTCTATAGGTATCTGGCGCCGGTGGACCCGTCGCACCCGCTTCTATAGGTATCTGGCGCCGGTGGACCCGTCGCACCCGCTTCTATAGGTATCTGGCGCCGGTGGACCCGTCGCACCCGCTTCTATAGGTATCTGGCGCTGGTGGACCCGTCGCACCCGCTTCTATAGGTATCTGGCGCCGGTGGACCCGTCGCACCCGCTTCTATAGGTATCTGGCGCCGGTGGACCCGTCGCACCCGCTTCTATAGGTATCTGGCGCTGGTGGACCCGTCGCACACCCGCTTCTATAGGTATCTGGCGCCGGTGGACCCGTCGCACCCGCTTCTATAGGTATCTGGCGCCGGTGGACCCGTCGCACCCGCTTCTATAGGTATCTGGCGCCGGTGGACCCGTCGCACCCGCTTCTATAGGTATCTGGCGCCGGTGGACCCGTCGCACCCGCTTCTATAGGTATCTGGCGCCGGTGGACCCGTCGCACCCGCTTCTATAGGTATCTGGCGCCGGTGGACCCGTCGCACCCGCTTCTATAGGTATCTGGCGCCGGTGGACCCGTCGCACCCGCTTCTATAGGTATCTGGCGCCGGTGGACCCGTCGCACCCGCTTCTATAGGTATCTGATGCCCGTACACCAATCTGACGCCGGTGGACCCGTCGCACCCGCTTCTATAGGTATCTGGCGCTGGTGGTCCTGTGGCACCCCCTTCTATAGGTATCTGGCGCCGGTGGACCCGTCGCACCCGCTTCTATAGGTATCTGGCGCCGGTGGACCCGTCGCACCCGCTTCTATAGGTATCTGGCGCCGGTGGACCCGTCGCACCCGCTTCTATAGGTATCTGGCGCCGGTGGACCCGTCGCACCCGCTTCTATAGGTATCTGGCGCCGGTGGACCCGTCGCACCCGCTTCTATAGGTATCTGGCGCTGGTGGACCCGTCGCACCCGCTTCTATAGGTATCTGGCGCCGGTGGACCCGTCGCACCCGCTTCTATAGGTATCTGGCGCCGGTGGACCCGTCGCACCCGCTTCTATAGGTATCTGGCGCCGGTGGACCCGTCGCACCCGCTTCTATAGGTATCTGACGCCGGTGGACCCGTCGCACCCGCTTCTATAGGTATCTGGCGCCGGTGGACCCGTCGCACCCGCTTCTATAGGTATCTGGCGCCGGCGGACCCGTCGCACCCGCTTCTATAGGTATCTGGCGCCGGTGGACCCGTCGCACCCGCTTCTATAGGTATCTGGCGCCGGTGGACCCGTCGCACCCGCTTCTATAGGTATCTGGCGCCGGTGGACCCGTCGCACCCGCTTCTATAGGTATCTGATGCCCGTACACCAATCTGACGCCGGTGGACCCGTCGCACCCGCTTCTATAGGTATCTGGCGCCGGTGGACTCGTCGCACACGATTCTATAGGTATCTGTGACCCGTCGCACCCGCTTCTATAGGTATCTGGCGCCGGTGGACCCGTCGCACCCGCTTCTATAGGTATCTGGCGCCGGTGGACCCGTCGCACCAGCTTCTATAGGTATCTGGCGCCGGTGGACCCGTCGCACCAGCTTCTATAGGTATCTGATGCCCGTACCCCAATCTGACGCCGGTGGACCCGTCGCACCCGCTTCTATAGGTATCTGGCGCTGGTGGTCCCGTGGCACCCCCTTCTATAGGTATCTGGCGCCGGTGGACCCGTCGCACCCGCTTCTATAGGTATCTGATGCCCGTACACCAATCTGACGCCGGTGGACCCGTCGCACCCGCTTCTATAGGTATCTGGCGCTGGTGGACCCGTCGCACCTCCTTAGTATATGCCCGTACACCAATCTGACGCCGGTGGACCCGTCGCACCCGCTTCTATAGGTATCTGACGCCGGTGGACCCGTCGCACCCGCTTCTATAGGTATCTGGCGCCGGTGGACCCGTCGCACCCGCTTCTATAGGTATCTGGCGCCGGTGGACCCGTCGCACCCGCTTCTATAGGTATCTGGCGCCGGTGGACCCGTCGCACCCGCTTCTATAGGTATCTGATGCCCGTACACCAATCTGACGCCGGTGGACCCGTCGCACCCGCTTCTATAGGTATCTGGCGCCGGTGGACCCGTCGCACCCGCTTCTATAGGTATCTGGCGCCGGTGGACCCGTCGCACCCCTTTTATAGGTATCTGGCGCCGGTGGACCCGTCGCACCCGCTTCTATAGGTATCTGGCGCCGGTGGACCCGTCGCACCCCCTTCTATAGGTATCTGGCGCCGGTGGACCCGTCGCACCCGCTTCTATAGGTATCTGGCGCCGGTGGACCCGTCGCACCCGCTTCTATAGGTATCTGGCGCCGGTGGACCCGTCGCACCCGCTTCTATAGGTATCTGATGCCTCGTACACCATATCTGACGCCGGTGGACCCGTCGCACCCGCTTCTATAGGTATCTGGCGCTGGTGGACCCGTCGCACCCGCTTCTATGTAGGTATCTGGCGCCGGTGGACCCGTCGCACCCGCTTCTATAGGTATCTGGCGCCGGTGGACCCGTCGCACCCGCTTCTATAGGTATCTGGCGCCGGTGGACCCGTCGCACCCGCTTCTATAGGTATCTGGCGCCGGTGGACCCGTCGCACCCGCTTCTATAGGTATCTGGCGCCGGTGGACCCGTCGCACCCGCTTCTATAGGTATCTGGCGCCGGTGGACCCGTCGCACCCGCTTCTATAGGTATCTGGCGCTGGTGGACCCGTCGCACCCGCTTCTATAGGTATCTGGCGCCGGTGGACCCGTCGCACCCGCTTCTATAGGTATCTGGCGCCGCAGGACCCATCGCACCCGCTTCTATACGTATCTGGCGCCGGTGGGCCGGTCGCACCCGCTTCTATAGGTATCTCGCCCATGGACCCGTCGCACCTGCTTCTATAGGTATCTGGCGCCGGTGGACCCGTCGCACCCCCTCTTATAGGTATCTGGCGCCGGTGGACCCGTCGCACCAGCTTCTATAGGTATCTGACGCCGATGGACCCGTCGCACCCGCTTCTATAGGTATCTGGCGCCGGTGGACCCGTCGCACCCGCTTCTATAGGTATCTGGCGCTGGTGGACCCGTCGCACCAGCTTCTATAGGTATCTGACGCCGGTGGACCCGTCGCACCCGCTTCTATAGGTATCTGGCGCCGGTGGACCCGTCGCACCCGCTTCTATAGGTATCTGGCGCCGGTGGACCCGTCGCACCCGCTTCTATAGGTATCTGGCGCCGGTGGACCCGTCGCACCCCCTTCTATAGGTATCTGGCGCCGGTGGACCCGTCGCACCCCCTTCTATACGTATCTGGCGCCGGGCGCCGGTGGACCCGTCGCACCCGCTCCTATAGGTATCTGGCGCCGGTGGACCCGTCGCACCCGCTTCTATAGGTATCTGGCGCCGGTGGACCCGTCGCACCAGCTTCTATAGGTATCTGGCGCCGGTGGACCCGTCGCACCCGCTTCTATAGGTATCTGATGCCCGTACACCATTCTGACGCCGGTGGACCCGTCGCACCCGCTTCTATAGGAATCTGGCGCTGGTGGACCCGTCGAACCCCCTTCTATAGGTATCTGGCGCCGGTGGACTCGTCGCATCCGCTTCTATAGGTATCTGGCGCCGGTGGACCCGTCGCACCAGCTTCTATAGGTATCTGGCGCCGGTGGACCCGTCGCACCAGCTTCTATAGGTATCTGATGCCGGTGGACCCGTCGCACCCGCTTCTATAGGTATCTGATGCCCGTACACCATTCTGGCGCTGGTGGACCCGTCGCACCCGCTTCTATAGGTATCTGGCGCTGGTGGTCCTGTGGCACCCCCTTCTATAGGTATCTGGCGCCGGTGGACTCGTCGCACACGCTTCTATAGGTATCTGGCGCCGGTGGACCCGTCGCACCCGCTTCTATAGGTATCTGGCGCCGGTGGACCCGTCGCACCAGCTTCTATAGGTATCTGGCGCCGGTGGACCCGTCGCACCCGCTTCTATAGGTATCTGGCGCCGGTGGACCCGTCGCACCCGCTTCTATAGGTATCCGACGGCGGTGGACCCGTCGCACCCGCTTCTATAGGTATCTGGCGCCGGTGGACCCGTCGCACCCGCTTCTATAGGTATCTGGCGCCGGTGGACCCGTCGCACCCGCTTCTATAGGTATCTGACGCCGGTGGACCCGTCGCACCCGCTTCTATAGGAATCTGGCGCTGGTGGACCCGTGGCACCTCCTTCTATAGGTATCTGGCGCCGGTGGACTCGTCGCACCCGCTTCTATAGGTATCTGGCGCTGGTGGTCCTGTGGCACCCCCTTCTATAGGTATCTGGCGCCGGTGGACCCGTCGCACCCGCTTCTATAGGTATCTGGCGCCGGTGGACCCGTCGCACCCGCTTCTATAGGTATCTGGCGCCGGTGGACCCGTCGCACCCGCTTCTATAGGTATCTGGCGCCGGTGGACCCGTCGCACCCGCTTCTATAGGTATCTGGCGCCGGTGGACCCGTCGCACCCGCTTCTATAGGTATCTGGCGCCGGTGGACCCGTCGCACCCGCTTCTATAGGTATCTGGCGCCGGTGGACCCGTCGCACCCGCTTCTATAGGTATCTGGCGCCGGTGGACCCGTCGCACCCGCTTCTATAGGTATCTGGCGCCGGTGGACCCGTCGCACCCGCTTCTATAGGTATCTGGCGCCGGTGGACCCGTCGCACCCGCTTCTATAGGTATCTGGCGCCGGTGGACCCGTCGCACCCGCTTCTATAGGTATCTGGCGCCGGTGGACCCGTCGCACCAGCTTCTATAGGTATCTGGCGCCGGTGGACCCGTCGCACCCGCTTCTATAGGTATCTGATGCCCGTACACCAATCTGACGCCGGTGGACCCGTCGCACCCGCTTCTATAGGTATGCGCTGGTGGACCCGTCGCACCCCCTTCTATAGGTATCTGGCGCCGGTGGACCCGTCGCACCCGCTTCTATAGGTATCTGGCGCCGGTGGACCCGTCGCACCCGCTTCTATAGGTATCTGGCGCCGGTGGACTCGTCGCACGAGCTTCTATAGGTATCTGACGCCGGTGGATCTGTAGCACCCGCTTCTATAGGTATCTGGTGCCCGTACACCGTGACTCCTTCTATAGGATCTGACGCCGGTGGACCCGTCGCACCCGCTTCTATAGGTATCTGGCGCTGGTGGACCCGTCGCACCAGCTTCTATAGGTATCTGGCGCCGGTGGACCCGTCGCACCCGCTTCTATAGGTATCTGGCGCCGGTGGACCCGTCGCACCCGCTTCTATAGGTATCTGGCGCCGGTGGACCCGTCGCACCCGCTTCTATAGGTATCTGACGCCCGTACACCAATCTGGCGCCGGTGGACCCGTCGCACCCGCTTCTATAGGTATCTGGCGCCGGTGGACCCGTCGCACCAGCTTCTATAGGTATCTGACGCCGGTGGACCCGTCGAACCCCCTTCTATAGGTATCTGGCGCCGGTGGACCCGTCGCACCCGCTTCTATAGGTATCTGGCGCCGGTGGACCCGTCGCACCCGCTTCTATAGGTATCTGGTGCCCGTACACCCATCTGACGCCGGTGGACCCGTCGCACCCGCTTCTATAGGTATCTGGCGCCGGTGGACCCGTCGCACCCGCTTCTATAGGTATCTGGCGCCGGTGGACCCGTCGCACCCGCTTCTATAGGTATCTGGCGCCGGTGGACCCGTCGCACCCGCTTCTATAGGTATCTGGCGCCGGTGGACCCGTCGCACCCGCTTATATTCTGACGCCGGTGGACCCGTCGCACCCGCTTCTATAGGTATCTGGCGCCGGTGGACCCGTCGCACCCGCTTCTATAGGTATCTGGCGCCGGTGGACTCGTCGCACACGATTCTATAGGTATCTGACGCCGGTGGACCCGTCGCACACGCTTCTATAGGTATCTGGCGCCGGTGGACCCGTCGCACCCGCTTCTATAGGTATCTGATGCCCGTATCTGGCGCCGGTGGACCCGTCGCACCCGCTTCTATAGGTATCTGGCGCCGGTGGACCCGTCGCACCCGCTTCTATAGGTATCTGATGCCCGTACACCATAATCTGACGCCGGTGGACCCGTCGCACCCGCTTCTATAGGTATCTGGCGCCTGGTGGACCCGTCGCACCCGCTTCTATAGGTATCTGGCGCCGGTGGACCCGTCGCACCCGCTTCTATAGGTATCTGGCGCTGGTGGACCCGTCGCACCCGCTTCTATAGGTATCTGGCGCCGGTGGACCCGTCGCACCCGCTTCTATAGGTATCTGGCGCCGGTGGACCCGTCGCACCCGCTTCTATAGGTATCTGGCGCCGGTGGACCCGTCGCACCCGCTTCTATAGGTATCTGGCGCCGGTGGACCCGTCGCACCCGCTTCTATAGGTATCTGGCCGGTGGACCCGTCACACCATTCTGACGCCGGTGGACCCGTCGCACCCGCTTCTATAGGTATCTGGCGCCGGTGGACCCGTCGCACCCGCTTCTATAGGTATCTGGCGCCGGTGGACCCGTCGCACCCGCTTCTATAGGTATCTGGCGCCGGTGGACCCGTCGCACCCGCTTCTATAGGTATCTGGCGCCGGTGGACCCGTCGCACCAGCTTCTATAGGTATCTGGCGCCGGTGGACCCGTCGCACCCGCTTCTATAGGTATCTGATGCCCGTACACCAATCTGACGCCGGTGGACCCGTCGCACCCGCTTCTATAGGTATCTGGCGCCGGTGGACCCGTCGCACCCGCTTCTATAGGTATCTGGCGCCGGTGGACCCGTCGCACCCGCTTCTATAGGTATCTGGCGCCGGTGGACCCGTCGCACCCGCTTCTATAGGTATCTGGCGCCGGTGGACCCGTCGCACCCGCTTCTATAGGTATCTGGCGCCGGTGGACCCGTCGCACCCCCTTCTATAGGTATCTGACGCCGGTGGACCCGTCGCACCCGCTTCTATAGGTATCTGGCGCCGGTGGACCCGTCGCACCCGCTTCTATAGGTATCTGGCGCCGGTGGACCCGTCGCACCCGCTTCTATAGGTATCTGACGCCGGTGGACCCGTCGCACCCGCTTCTATAGGTATCTGACGCCGGTGGATCCGTCGCACCAGCTTCTATAGGTATCTGGCGCTGGTGGACCCGTCGCACCCGCTTCTATAGGTATCTGGCGCCGGTGGACCCGTCGCACCCGCTTCTATAGGTATCTGGCGCCGGTGGACCCGTCGCACCCGCTTCTATAGGTATCTGGCGCCGGTGGACCCGTCGCACCCGCTTCTATAGGTATCTGATGCCCGTACACCATTCTGACGCCGGTGGACCCGTCGCACCCGCTTCTATAGGTATCTGGTGCTGGTAGTCCTGTGGCAGCCCCTTCTATAGGTATCTGGCGCCGGTGGACCCGTCGCACCCGCTTCTATAGGTATCTGGCGCCGGTGGACCCGTCGCACCCGCTTCTATAGGTATCTGATGCCCGTACACCAATCTGACGCCGGTGGACCCGTCGCACCCGCTTCTATAGGTATCTGGCGCCGGTGGACCCGTCGCACCCGCTTCTATAGGTATCTGGCGCCGGTGGACCCGTCGCACCCGCTTCTATAGGTATCTGGCGCCGGTGGACCCGTCGCACCCGCTTCTATAGGTATCTGGCGCTGGTGGTCCTGTGGCACCCCCTTCTATAGGTATCTGGCGCCGGTGGACCCGTCGCACCCGCTTCTATAGGTATCTGATGCCCGTACACCATTCTGACGCCGGTGGACCCGTCGCACCCGCTTCTATAGGTATCTGGCGCCGGTGGACTC
>NW_026986553.1:0-23116 GCF_031761385.1 Necator americanus | reverse complement strand
CGTTTGAGCACATAACGTTGTTTCTAAGCTTCACCCTCACACCGACTTCACTCCACCGGCCCCCAAATTGCACCATACAGCGCATTTGGGCCTGTTTGAGCACATAACGTTGTTTCTAGGCTTCGCCCTAACACCGACTTCACTCCACCGGCCCCCAAATTGCACCATACAGCGCATTTGGGCCTGTTTGAGCACATAACGTTGTTTCTAAGCTTCGCCCTCACACCGACTTCACTCCACCGGCCCCCAAATTGCACCATACAGCGCATTTGGGCCTGTTTGAGCACATAACGTTGTTTCTAGGCTTCGCCCTAACACCGACTTCACTCCACCGGCCCCCCCAAATTGCACCACTCAGCGCATTTGGGCCTGTTTGAGCACATAAGGTTGTTTCTAGGCTTCGCCCTAACCGCGACTTCACTCCACCGGCCCCCAAATTGCACCATACAGCGCATTTGGGCCTGTTTGAGCACATAACGTTGTTTCTAGGCTTCGCCCTCACACCGACTTCACTCCACCGGCCCCCAAATTGCACCACTCAGCGCATTTGGGCCTGTTTGAGCACATAACGTTGTTTCTAGGCTTCGCCCTCACACCGACTTCACTCCACCGGCCCCCAAATTGCACCACTCAGCGCATTTGGGCCTGTTTGAGCACATAACGTTGTTTCTAGGCTTCGCCCTCACACCGACTTCACTCCACCGGCCCCCAAATTGCACCACTCAGCGCATTTGGGCCTGTTTGAGCACATAACGTTGTTTCTAGGCTTCGCCCTCACACCGACTTCACTCCACCGGCCCCCAAATTGCACCATACAGCGCATTTGGGCCTGTTTGAGCACATAACGTTGTTTCTAGGCTTCGCCCTCACACCGACTTCACTCCACCGGCCCCCAAATTGCACCACTACAGCGCATTTGGGCCTGTTTGAGCACATAACGTTGTTTCTAGGCTTCGCCCTCACACCGACTTCACTCCACCGGCCCCCAAATTGCACCACTCAGCGCATTTGGGCCTGTTTGAGCACATAACGTTGTTTCTAGGCTTCGCCCTAACACCGACTTCACTCCACCGGCCCCCAAATTGCACCATACAGCGCATTTGGGCCTGTTTGAGCACATAACGTTGTTTCTAGGCTTCACCTTCACGGCGACATTACTCCACCGGCCCCCAAATTGCACCACTCAGCGCATTTGGGCCTGTTTGAGCACATAACGTTGTTTCTAGGCTTCGCCCTCACACCGACTTCACTCCACCGGCCCCCAAATTGCACCATACAGCGCATTTGGGCCTGTTTGAGCACATAACGTTGTTTCTAAGCTTCGCCCTCACACCGACTTCACTCCACCGGCCCCCAAATTGCACCATACAGCGCATTTGGGCCTGTTTGAGCACATAACGTTGTTTCTAGGCTTCGCCCTCACACCGACTTCACTCCACCGGCCCCCAAATTGCACCATCCAGCGCATTTGGCGCCCGTTTGAGCACATAACGTTGTTTCTAGGCTTCGCCCTCACACCGACTTCACTCCACCGGCCCCCAAATTGCACCACTCAGCGCATTTGGGCCTGTTTGAGCACATAACGTTGTTTCTAGGCTTCGCCCTCACACCGACTTTACTCCACCGGCCCCCAAATTGCACCATACAGCGCATTTGGGCCTGTTTGAGCACATAACGTTGTTTCTAGGCTTCGCCCTCACACCGACTTCACTCCACCGGCCCCCAAATTGCACCACTCAGCGCATTTGGGCCTGTTTGAGCACATAACGTTGTTTCTAGGCTTCGCCCTCACACCGACTTCACTCCACCGGCCCCCAAATTGCACCATACAGCGCATTTGGGCACTTTTGAGCACATAACGTTGTTTCTAGGCTTCACCTTCACGGCGACTTCACTCCAGGGGCCCCCAAATTGCACCACTCAGCGCATTTGGGCCTGTTTGAGCACATAACGTTGTTTCTAGGCTTCGCCCTCACACCGACTTCACTCCACCGGCCCCCAAATTGCACCATACAGCGCATTTGGGCCTGTTTGAGCACATAACGTTGTTTCTAGGCTTCGCCCTCACGGCGACTTCACTCCACCGGCCCCCAAATTGCACCACTCAGCGCATTTGGGCCTGTTTGAGCACATAACGTTGTTTCTAGGCTTCGCCCTCACACCGACTTCACTCCACCGGCCCCCAAATTGCACCACTCAGCGCATTTGGGCCTGTTTGAGCACATAACGTTGTTTCTAGGCTTCGCCCTCACACCGACTTCACTCCACCGGCCCCCAAATTGCACCACTCAGCGCATTTGGGCCTGTTTGAGCACATAACGTTGTTTCTAGGCTTCGCCCTCACACCGACTTCACTCCACCGGCCCCCAAATTGCACCATACAGCGCATTTGGGCACTTTTGAGCACATAACGTTGTTTCTAGGCTTCGCCCTCACACCGACTTCACTCCACCGGCCCCCAAATTGCACCACTCAGCGCATTTGGGCCTGTTTGAGCACATAACGTTGTTTCTAGGCTTCGCCCTAACACCGACTTCACTCCACCGGCCCCCAAATTGCACCACTACAGCGCATTTGGGCACTGTTGAGCACATAACGTTGTTTCTAGGCTTCGCCCTCACACCGACTTCACTCCACCGGCCCCCAAATTGCACCACTCAGCGCATTTGGGCCTGTTTGAGCACATAACGTTGTTTCTAGGCTTCACCTTCACGGCGACTTTACTCCACCGGCCCCCAAATTGCACCATACAGCGCATTTGGGCACGTTTGAGCACATAACGTTGATTCTAGGCTTCGCCCTCACACCGACTTCACTCCACCGGCCCCTACATTGCACCATACAGCGCATTTGGGCCTGTTTGAGCACATAACGTTGTTTCTAGGCTTCGCCCTCACACCGACTTCACTCCACCGGCCCCCAAATTGCACCACTCAGCGCATTTGGGCCTGTTTGAGCACATAACGTTGTTTCTAGGCTTCGCCCTCACACCGACTTCACTCCACCGGCCCCCAAATTGCACCACTACAGCGCATTTGGGCCCGTTTGAGCACATAACGTTGTTTCTAGGCTTCGCCCTCACACCGACTTCACTCCACCGGCCCCCAAATTGCACCACTCAGCGCATTTGGGCTTGTTTGAGCACATAACGTTGTTTCTAGGCTTCGCCCTCACACCGACTTCACTCCACCGGCCCCCAAATTGCACCACTCAGCGCATTTGGGCACTTTTGAGCGCATAACGTTGTTTCTAGGCTTCGCCCTCACACCGACTTCACTCCACCGGCCCCCAAATTGCACCATACAGCGCATTTGGGCACTTTTAAGCGCATAACGTTGTTTCTAGGCTTCGCCCTTCACACCGACTTCACTCCACCGGCCCCCAAATTGCACCACTACAGCGCATTTGGGCCTGTTTGAGCACATAACGTTGTTTCTAGGCTTCGCCCTCACACCGACTTTACTCCACCGGCCCCCAAATTGCACCACTCAGCGCATTTGGGCCTGTTTGAGCACATAACGTTGTTTCTAGGCTTCGCCCTCACACCGACTTCACTCCACCGGCCCCCAAATTGCACCATACAGCGCATTTGGGCACGTTTGAGCACATAACGTTGTTTCTAGGCTTCGCCCTCACACCGACTTCACTCCACCGGCCCCCAAATTGCACCATACAGCGCATTTGGGCCTGTTTGAGCACATAACGTTGTTTCTAGGCTTCGCCCTCACACCGACTTCACTCCACCGGCCCCCAAATTGCACCACTCAGCGCATTTGGGCCTGTTTGAGCACATAACGTTGTTTCTAGGCTTCGCCCTCACACCGACTTCACTCCACCGGCCCCCAAATTGCACCATACAGCGCATTTGGGCCTGTTTGAGCACATAACGTTGTTTCTAGGCTTCGCCCTAACACCGACTTCACTCCACCGGCCCCCAAATTGCACCACTCAGCGCATTTGGGCACTTTTGAGAGCATAACGTTGTTTCTAAGCTTCGCCCTCACACCGACTTCACTCCACCGGCCCCCAAATTGCACCACTCAGCGCATTTGGGCCTGTTTGAGCACATAACGTTGTTTCTAGGCTTCGCCCTCACACCGACTTCACTCCACCGGCCCCCAAATTGCACCATACAGCGCATTTGGGCACTTTTGAGCGCATAACGTTGTTTCTAGGCTTCGCCCTCACACCGACTTCACTCCACCGGCCCCCAAATTGCACCACTCAGCGCATTTGGGCACTTTTGAGCGCATAACGTTGTTTCTAGGCTTCGCCCTCACACCGACTTCACTCCACCGGCCCCCAAATTGCACCATACAGCGCATTTGGGCCTGTTTGAGCACATAACGTTGTTTCTAGGCTTCGCCCTCACACCGACTTCACTCCACCGGCCCCCAAATTGCACCACTCAGCGCATTTGGGCCTGTTTGAGCACATAACGTTGTTTCTAGGCTTCGCCCTCACACCGACTTCACTCCACCGGCCCCCAAATTGCACCACTCAGCGCATTTGGGCCTGTTTGAGCACATAACGTTGTTTCTAGGCTTCACCTTCACGGCGACATTACTCCACCGGCCCCCAAATTGCACCATACAGCGCATTTGGGCACTTTTGAGCGCATAACGTTGTTTCTAGGCTTCGCCCTAACACCGACTTCACTCCACCGGCCCCCAAATTGCACCACTCAGCGCATTTGGGCCTGTTTGAGCACATAACGTTGTTTCTAGGCTTCGCCCTCACACCGACTTCACTCCACCGGCCCCCAAATTGCACCACTACAGCGCATTTGGGCCTGTTTGAGCACATAACGTTGTTTCTAGGCTTCGCCCTCACACCGACTTCACTCCACCGGCCCCCAAATTGCACCACTCAGCGCATTTGGGCAATGTTTGAGCACATAACGTTGTTTCTAGGCTTCGCCCTAACACCGACTTCACTCCACCGGCCCCCAAATTGCACCACTCAGCGCATTTGGGCATGTTTGAGCGCATAACGTTGTTTCTAGGCTTCACCTTCACGGCGACATTACTCCACCGGCCCCCAAATTGCACCACTCAGCGCATTTGGGCTTGTTTGAGCACATAACGTTGTTTCTAGGCTTCGCCCTCACACCGACTTCACTCCACCGGCCCCCAAATTGCACCACTCAGCGCATTTGGGCCTGTTTGAGCACATAACGTTGTTTCTAGGCTTCGCCCTCACACCGACTTCACTCCACCGGCCCCCAAATTGCACCACTCAGCGCATTTGGGCCTGTTTGAGCACATAACGTTGTTTCTAGGCTTCGCCCTCACACCGACTTCACTCCACCGGCCCCCAAACTGCACCACTCAGCGCATTTGGGCCTCTTTGAGCACATAACGTTGTTTCTACGCTTCGCCCTAACACCGACTTCACTCCACCGGCCCCCAAATTGCACCACTCAGCGCATTTGGGCCTGTTTGAGCACATAACGTTGTTTCTAGGCTTCGCCCTCACACCGACTTCACTCCACCGGCCCCCAAATTGCACCACTACAGCGCATTTGGGCATGTTTGAGCACATAACGTTGTTTCTAGGCTTCGCCCTCACACCGACTTCACTCCACCGGCCCCCAAATTGCACCACTCAGCGCATTTGGGCAAGTTTGAGCGCATAACGTTGTTTCTAGGCTTCACCTTCACGGCGACATTACTCCACCGGCCCCCAAATTGCACCACTCAGCGCATTTGGGCACGTTTGAGCACATAACGTTGTTTCTAGGCTTCGCCCTCACACCGACTTCACTCCACCGGCCCCCAAATTGCACCACTCAGCGCATTTGGGCACGTTTGAGCACATAACGTTGTTTCTAGGCTTCGCCCTCACACCGACTTCACTCCACCGGCCCCCAAATTGCACCACTCAGCGCATTTGGGCAAGTTTGAGCGCATAACGTTGTTTCTAGGCTTCGCCCTCACACCGACTTCACTCCACCGGCCCCCAAATTGCACCACTCAGCGCATTTGGGCACGTTTGAGCACATAACGTTGTTTCTAGGCTTCGCCCTCACACCGACTTCACTCCACCGGCCCCCAAATTGCACCACTCAGCGCATTTGGGCAAGTTTGAGCGCATAACGTTGTTTCTAGGCTTCACCTTCACGGCGACATTACTCCACCGGCCCCCAAATTGCACCACTCAGCGCATTTGGGCCTGTTTGAGCACATAACGTTGTTTCTAGGCTTCGCCCTCACACCGACTTCACTCCACCGGCCCCAAATCAAAACCACCACGCATTTGAGCACTAGCATAACGTTGTTTCTAGCTTCAACGACTTCACTCCACCGGCCCCCAAATTGCACCACTCAGCGCATTTGGGCCTGTTTGAGCACATAACGTTGTTTCTAGGCTTCGCCCTCACACCGACTTCACTCCACCGGCCCCCAAATTGCACCACTCAGCGCATTTGGGCACGTTTGAGCACATAACGTTGTTTCTAGGCTTCGCCCTCACACCGACTTCACTCCACCGGCCCCCAAATTGCACCATACAGCGCATTTGGGCACTTTTTGGGCATCGTTTGAGCACATAACGTTGTTTCTAGGCTTCGCCCTCACACCGACTTCACTCCACCGGCCCCCAAATTGCACCACTCAGCGCATTTGGGCTTGTTTGAGCACATAACGTTGTTTCTAGGCTTCACCTTCACGGCGACATTACTCCACCGGCCCCCAAATTGCACCACTCAGCGCATTTGGGCTTGTTTGAGCACATAACGTTGTTTCTAGGCTTCGCCCTCACACCGACTTCACTCCACCGGCCCCCAAATTGCACCACTCAGCGCATTTGGGCAAGTTTGAGCACATAACGTTGTTTCTAGGCTTCGCCCTCACACCGACTTCACTCCACCGGCCCCCAAATTGCACCATACAGCGCATTTGGGCACGTTTGAGCACATAACGTTGTTTCTAGGCTTCGCCCTCACACCGACTTCACTCCACCGGCCCCCAAATTGCACCACTCAGCGCATTTGGGCACGTTTGAGCACATAACGTTGTTTCTAGGCTTCGCCCTCACACCGACTTCACTCCACCGGCCCCCAAATTGCACCACTCAGCGCATTTGGGCACGTTTGAGCACATAACGTTGTTTCTAGGCTTCACCTTCACGGCGACATTACTCCACCGGCCCCTACATTGCACCACTCAGCGCATTTGGGCACGTTTGAGCACATAACGTTGTTTCTAGGCTTCGCCCTCACACCGACTTCACTCCACCGGCCCCCAAATTGCACCACTCAGCGCATTTGGGCATGTTTGAGCACATAACGTTGTTTCTAGGCTTCACCTTCACGGCGACATTACTCCACCGGCCCCCCTAACACCGACCTCCACCGGCCCCTACATTGCACCATACAGCGCATTTGGGCTTGTTTGAGCACATAACGTTGTTTCTAGGCTTCGCCCTCACACCGACTTCACTCCACCGGCCCCCAAATTGCACCATACAGCGCATTTGGGCACTTTTGAGCACATAACGTTGTTTCTAGGCTTCGCCCTCACACCGACTTCACTCCACCGGCCCCTACATTGCACCACTCAGCGCATTTGGGCACGTTTGAGCACATAACGTTGTTTCTAGGCTTCGCCCTCACACCGACTTTACTCCAGGGGCCCCCAAATTGCACCACTCAGCGCATTTGGGCACGTTTGAGCACATAACGTTGTTTCTAGGCTTCGCCCTAACACCGACTTCACTCCACCGGCCCCCAAATTGCACCACTCAGCGCATTTGGGCACGTTTGAGCACATAACGTTGTTTCTAGGCTTCACCTTCACGGCGACATTACTCCACCGGCCCCCAAATTGCACCACTACAGCGCATTTGGGCCTGTTTGAGCACATAACGTTGTTTCTAGGCTTCGCCCTCACACCGACTTCACTCCACCGGCCCCCAAATTGCACCACTCAGCGCATTTGGGCACGTTTGAGCACATAACGTTGTTTCTAGGCTTCGCCCTCACACCGACTTCACTCCACCGGCCCCCAAATTGCACCACTCAGCGCATTTGGGCACTTTTGAGCACATAACGTTGTTTCTAGGCTTCACCTTCACGGCGACTTTACTCCACCGGCCCCCAAATTGCACCACTCAGCGCATTTGGGCCTGTTTGAGCACATAACGTTGTTTCTAGGCTTCGCCCTAACACCGACTTCACTCCACCGGCCCCCAAATTGCACCACTACAGCGCATTTGGGCCTGTTTGAGCACATAACGTTGTTTCTAGGCTTCACCTTCACGGCGACATTACTCCACCGGCCCCCAAATTGCACCACTCAGCGCATTTGGGCCTGTTTGAGCACATAACGTTGTTTCTAGGCTTCGCCCTAACACCGACTTTACCCACAACGTTGTTTCAGGCTTGCCCTAACACCGACTTCACTCCACCGGCCCCCAAATTGCACCACTCAGCGCATTTGGGCACGTTTGAGCACATAACGTTGTTTCTAGGCTTCGCCCTCACACCGACTTCACTCCACCGGCCCCCAAATTGCACCACTCAGCGCATTTGGGCACGTTTGAGCACATAACGTTGTTTCTAGGCTTCGCCCTAACCGCGACTTCACTCCACCGGCCCCCAAATTGCACCACTCAGCGCATTTGGGCCTGTTTGAGCACATAACGTTGTTTCTAGGCTTCGCCCTAACACAGACTTCACTCCACCGGCCCCCAAATTGCACCACTCAGCGCATTTGGGCCCGTTTGAGCAGCGCATAACGTTTGTATTCTAAGGCTTCGCCCTCACACCGACTTCACTCCACCGGCCCCCAAATTGCACCACTACAGCGCATTTGGGCCTGTTTGAGCACATAACGTTGTTTCTAGGCTTCGCCCTCACACCGACTTCACTCCACCGGCCCCCAAATTGCACCACTACAGCGCATTTGGGCCTGTTTGAGCACATAACGTTGTTTCTAGGCTTCGCCCTCACACCGACTTCACTCCACCGGCCCCCAAATTGCACCACTCAGCGCATTTGGGCCTGTTTGAGCGCATAACGTTGTTTCTAGGCTTCGCCCTCACACCGACTTCACTCCACCGGCCCCCAAATTGCACCACTCAGCGCATTTGGGCACATTTGGGCACGTTTGAGCACATAACGTTGTTTCTAGGCTTCGCCCTAACACCGACTTCACTCCACCGGCCCCCAAATTGCACCATACAGCGCATTTGGGCACTTTTGAGCACATAACGTTGTTTCTAGGCTTCACCTTCACGGCGACTCCACTCCAGGGGCCCCCAAATTGCACCGTACAGCGCATTTGGGCACTTTTGAGCACATAACGTTGTTTCTAGGCTTCGCCCTAACACCGACTTCACTCCACCGGCCCCCAAATTGCACCATACAGCGCATTTGGGCACTTTTGAGCGCATAACGTTGTTTCTAGGCTTCGCCCTAACACCGACTTCACTCCACCGGCCCCCAAATTGCACCACTCAGCGCATTTGGGCCTGTTTGAGCACATAACGTTGTTTCTAGGCTTCGCCCTCAACACCGACTTCACTCCACCGGCCCCCAAATTGCACCACTCAGCGCATTTGGGCCTGTTTGAGCACATAACGTTGTTTCTAGGCTTCGCCCTAACACCGACTTCACTCCACCGGCCCCCAAATTGCACCACTCAGCGCATTTGGGCCTGTTTGAGCGCATAACGTTGTTTCTAGGCTTCACCTTCACACCGACTTCACTCCACCGGCCCCCAAATTGCACCACTCAGCGCATTTGGGCACGTTTGAGCACATAACGTTGTTTCTAGGCTTCGCCCTCACACCGACTTCACTCCACCGGCCCCCAAATTGCACCACACAGCGCATTTGGGCCTGTTTGAGCACATAACGTTGTTTCTAGGCTTCGCCCTAACACCGACTTCACTCCACCGGCCCCCAAATTGCACCACTCAGCGCATTTGGGCCTGTTTGAGCACATAACGTTGTTTCTAGGCTTCGCCCTAACACCGACTTCACTCCACCGGCCCCCAAATTGCACCACTCAGCGCATTTGGGCACGTTTGAGCACATAACGTTGTTTCTAGGCTTCGCCCTCACACCGACTTCACTCCACCGGCCCCCAAATTGCACCATACAGCGCATTTGGGCCTGTTTGAGCACATAACGTTGTTTCTAGGCTTCACCTTCACGGCGACATTACTCCACCGGCCCCCAAATTGCACCATACAGCGCATTTGGGCACTTTTGAGCGCATAACGTTGTTTCTAGGCTTCGCCCTAACACCGACTTCACTCCACCGGCCCCCAAAACGGCACCACTCAGCGCATTTGGGCCTGTTTGAGCACATAACGTTGTTTCTAGGCTTCGCCCTAACACCGACTTCACTCCACCGGCCCCCAAATTGCACCACTCAGCGCATTTGGGCAAGTTTGAGCACATAACGTTGTTTCTAGGCTTCGCCCTCACACCGACTTCACTCCACCGGCCCCCAAATTGCACCACTCAGCGCATTTGGGCCTGTTTGAGCACATAACGTTGTTTCTAGGCTTCGCCCTCACACCGACTTCACTCCACCGGCCCCCAAATTGCACCACTACAGCGCATTTGGGCCTGTTTGAGCACATAACGTTGTTTCTAGGCTTCGCCCTAACACCGACTTCACTCCACCGGCCCCCAAATTGCACCACTCAGCGCATTTGGGCACCTGTTTGAGCACATAACGTTGTTTCTAGGCTTCGCCCTAACACCGACTTCACTCCACCGGCCCCCAAATTGCACCACTCAGCGCATTTGGGCCTGTTTGAGCACATAACGTTGTTTCTAGGCTTCGCCCTAACACCGACTTCACTCCACCGGCCCCCAAATTGCACCATACAGCGCATTTGGGCCCGTTTGAGCACATAACGTTGTTTCTAGGCTTCGCCCTAACACCGACTTCACTCCACCGGCCCCCAAATTGCACCATACAGCGCATTTGGGCCTGTTTGAGCACATAACGTTGTTTCTAGGCTTCGCCCTAACACCGACTTCACTCCACCGGCCCCCAAATTGCACCACTCAGCGCATTTGGGCCTGTTTGAGCACATAACGTTGTTTCTAGGCTTCGCCCTAACACCGACTTCACTCCACCGGCCCCCAAATTGCACCACTCAGCGCATTTGGGCACGTTTGAGCACATAACGTTGTTTCTAGGCTTCACCTTCACGGCGACATTACTCCACCGGCCCCCAAATTGCACCACTCAGCGCATTTGGGCACGTTTGAGCACATAACGTTGTTTCTAGGCTTCGCCCTAACACCGACTTCACTCCACCGGCCCCCAAATTGCACCATACAGCGCATTTGGGCACGTTTGAGCGCATAACGTTGTTTCTAAGCTTCGCCCTAACAGCGACTTCACTCCACCGGCCCCCAAATTGCACCATCCAGCGCATTTGGGCACTTTTGAGCACATAACGTTGTTTCTAAGGCTTCGCCCTAACACCGACTTCACTCCACCGGCCCCCAAATTGCACCACTCAGCGCATTTGGGCCTGTTTGAGCACATAACGTTGTTTCTAGGCTTCGCCCTAACACCGACTTCACTCCACCGGCCCCCAAATTGCACCACTCAGCGCATTTGGGCCTGTTTGAGCACATAACGTTGTTTCTAAGCTTCGCCCTAACACAGACTTCACTCCACCGGCCCCCAAATTGCACCATACAGCGCATTTGGGCCTGTTTGAGCACATAACGTTGTTTCTAGGCTTCGCCCTAACACCGACTTCACTCCACCGGCCCCCAAATTGCACCAAACAGCGCATTTGGGCACGTTTGAGCACATAACGTTGTTTCTAAGCTTCGCCCTAACACCGACTTCACTCCACCGGCCCCCAAATTGCACCACTCAGCGCATTTGGGCCTGTTTGAGCACATAACGTTGTTTCTAGGCTTCGCCCTAACACCGACTTCACTCCACCGGCCCCCAAATTGCACCATACAGCGCATTTGGGCCTGTTTGAGCACATAACGTTGTTTCTAGGCTTCACCTTCACGGCGACTTCACTCCACCGGCCCCCAAATTGCACCATACAGCGCATTTGGGCCTGTTTGAGCACATAACGTTGTTTCTAGGCTTCGCCCTAACACCGACTTCACTCCACCGGCCCCCAAATTGCACCATACAGCGCATTTGGGCCTGTTTGAGCATTTGAGAGGCATAACGTTGTTTCTAAGCTTCGCCCTAACACCGACTTCACTCCACCGGCCCCCAAATTGCACCACTCAGCGCATTTGGGCACGTTTGAGCACATAACGTTGTTTCTAGGCTTCGCCCTAACACCGACTTCACTCCACCGGCCCCCAAATTGCACCACTCAGCGCATTTGGGCACGTTTGAGTGCATAACGTTGTTTCTAGGCTTCGCCCTAACACCGACTTCACTCCACCGGCCCCCAAATTGCACCATACAGCGCATTTGGGCCCGTTTGAGCACATAACGTTGTTTCTAGGCTTCGCCCTCACACCGACTTCACTCCACCGGCCCCCAAATTGCACCACTCAGCGCATTTGGGCCTGTTTGAGCACATAACGTTGTTTCTAGGCTTCGCCCTAACACCGACTTCACTCCACCGGCCCCCAAATTGCACCATACAGCGCATTTGGGCCTGTTTGAGCACATAACGTTGTTTCTAGGCTTCGCCCTAACACCGACTTCACTCCACCGGCCCCCAAATTGCACCATACAGCGCATTTGGGCACTTTTGAGCACATAACGTTGTTTCTAGGCTTCGCCCTAACACCGACTTCACTCCACCGGCCCCCAAATTGCACCATACAGCGCATTTGGGCACTTTTGAGCACATAACGTTGTTTCTAGGCTTCGCCCTAACACCGACTTCACTCCACCGGCCCCCAAATTGCACCATACAGCGCATTTGGGCCTGTTTGAGCACATAACGTTGTTTCTAAGCTTCGCCCTAACACCGACTTCACTCCACCGGCCTCCAAATTGCACCACTCAGCGCATTTGGGCCTGCTTGAGCACATAGCGTTGTTTCTAAGGCTTCGCCCTAACACCGACTTCACTCCACCGGCCCCCAAATTGCACCATACAGCGCATTTGGGCACTTTTAAGCGCATAACGTTGTTTCTAGGCTTCGCCCTCACACCGACTTCACTCCACCGGCCCCCAAATTGCACCATACAGCGCATTTGGGCACGTTTGAGCACATAACGTTGTTAAAGTTGTATTCTCTAATAATCGAATGGTATAAAGACATGATTCAGATCAGAAATTGGTCTCAGGTCGCGTGTTGATCCATTCCTGAAGTTCTGGAATCGATCGAACCTTCTCGGCATGCGCTTTGATCTGAAAAATTATCTAAGCATAGGGTTCCCGAGAAAAAGGCAACGACTCTCATACTTCTGGGAATCCGTCGCAGAGAGTGGGCACTTGCTTAACCATTTCAGATGTCTGTTCCGCCAAATACAGATCGACGAACGTTACCGAATCGCCGATAAGGTAGCCTTCAAACCTTCCACTTTGAAAACAGTGGAAACGAGAAAATAAAAAGAATGGCATAGATGCTACTACACGTCAAACATGGGGTTTTTCGGTTGCAAACTCACCAGAGTTGCTTTTCTTGAGAAATTTCGTCATGAATCCAAAGAATTTCTCTCGTGCTGGAAGAAACACTTCCTTGGTTAGCTTCTCCTGAAATTGGCACCGGATAGAAACTGCACATTAACTGCTCAAATATTGTCAAAAATTGTGATCTTCATAAGTCAGCACAGATTAGGGTTGATGTACATCACTCGATCTCGCTCACTGCTGCTTCCGAAGACGTATGATACAATGCTTCATACCTGTCTTTTTTAACCTTGCAAAAAGTTGTATGAAATCTGCCTTATACCAACGATCATAGTTTTTGGTGAACATTAAGTGTATCAGGTAAATAAACCCGAAGTTCATGGCAGCCTCGTATCCCATAGATAGGTCAAACGCGAGTTTCCTCCCTCTTTTTAACTTAGCTGTTTTAACTCTTAAACGGTGCCTAGGTGTTATGGCCTAACGCTGCTCATCGGCATCTTCACCTAGGTAGTTTGTCCTTGAACATATATTGGCTCATCTTATGCGTTCTTCCGCTTTCTAAGTACATGTGGTTTTCTCCAGTTTACGTCTGGGAGCATCGTCAAGGCAACTTGGACAAAACGATTTAGTGGGCTCCTCATAACTTCTCAGTCAAACGTCCTACACTTCTGAGTAAAGTTCCTCGTCATGGCACATCATTTGCCAAAATTAGTCAAATATCCGTCTTAGCAGCCTCCTTCCATGCAGCTCAGTGCACTGCAAGGCAAAGCTGAATAAGAAAACACCGCAGTGGCCCAAAGTCTTCTCTTCGTCCAACTTCCACTTCATCCACTCCTCCAAATGATGAAGAAAATCCGGTTGGTGTCCGAGCAGCAGTGATTGTTCTTCGATTAATATTTTCGACAACACGATTGAACTTTCCTTTAATTTGGTCGGCTTAAGCGTCCTATATAGATAGCCTCGATGAGGAGAGTTGAAAGCGGCTTCGAAGTACAGAAAAACTAATTATATAGGTTTTCGTTGCCGCTGCCTCTTCTATCATTCTTCTGACAATAAAACCTGGTGAATAGGAGATGGACCAGGAAGAAAGATTGTTGTTGTTGCTTGTTATTTTGTTGCAGATCGACCAGAATGAAAGCTTGTTCATCACGGGTGGATTCTACATGATATTTGATTGATACGTCGGGATGATCTTCTCCAAGACCTCGTACATTACACAGAA
This sequence comes from Necator americanus, assembly GCF_031761385.1. Lineage (NCBI taxonomy): Eukaryota > Metazoa > Nematoda > Chromadorea > Rhabditida > Ancylostomatidae > Necator > Necator americanus. The sequence continues at coordinate 8,351 of NW_026986553.1, read as the reverse complement.
TAAAGAATTTCCTCGTTGATGTACTTCGCTGGTTCCTGGGTTCTGTGATCGATAACTTCATGCAGAAGGGAATTATGATAACATCTAAACGAGTCAGGTATCATTTCGTTAATCCATATTGAACGGATAATCTTCGTCAACTCACGAACCCCAAACGAAGGAAGAGATTTCAGTGTTTTCGTGCTAATTCCATTGTCTCCGCAAGACTTTCAATTCGCGTTATTGCTATTATTATTGCGTGTGCTCCTTCAGTAAGACATTGAAATACTCTCTCCTAATTTGCAGAATTCTCTCGCCGACAGCGAGCATCAGCAGTGTTGAGAACAAATCAACACCTCTTCATCTTCGTGCCGCACGTTTCCCCTTCTATTACACTAATAATACATCAAGCGGTATGACACCTCCGTATTCTGGAAACTAAACTAATTTTGTCGCCTGTTCACTCGTCTCCTACTTGTAGCATCATTGTATGCATTTCTACTCACCAGATCTCCTTGTTCAAACCCGAAAGCGACCCTTATAAACGGATAAATCTCGTTGAAATAATCTTTGTATTGGTCAGCAATTGAGTCAACAAGAGCTTCTTCAAACGGACTCTTGCCGGCAAAACCTTAAAATATCGCTTGACAATCAATCAATTGACGGTTCTCAAAGGGGCGCATACCGAATTTTCTAGATAGATAACGGGCAATGGCAAAGGACTGCCCCAATTGTTTACCATCAACTTCCAGCACTGGCATTTTGCCAAATGGCATCTCTGCAAGCAGTTTATAAGTGTTTACTTGTCTACTTTCGTGATAGTAAGAAGTTGCTAACCATCTTTGTGTTTAGGCCATTCTTCAAAACTGTAACGGACATCTTCATATTTCTCACCAGCAAGGGCGAAAATCTGAATAATTATATTGTAACATCAAAGCTTTCGATCGAAGATTAACTCTCGCACTGAAATATCATTACCTGTCGGATAATTTCCCCAAGTCCACGACCTTGGAAGTAAATGAGCTTGTACTGAACCATCCTGAAAGTTGCATTATTCTGCTCTGCAGTACTAATGGCTCCGGTAACAGTACTGCAATTAAACAACAGTAAAGAAGATAGAAGACATGGTTACTATGGATGAAAGTGCCAACTAGCAACGAAGCTTGGAAAAGTAAACATGAAGTAGATGAGAAAAGTAAGCAAGAGGACAAATTTTGTTCAAAGAAATTGTCACTATGATTTTCTTTTGTGGAACTTCACACATTTTTGGGTAACGCTCTAAAAGTATGGTAAAAAAATTGTTGTTTATCCTATACATCTCACAAGCTTTCTTCAATAGAAAACTTTCATAGATTTTCAGTCTTCTCTCAATTGTTTCTAGTCCAACCACTTAAAACTACATTTATGAGTACAGCTCTAACAGTATGGCAAAACAAAAGTGTTTTACAGGCCCGCCAGTTCACATTATTACTTTTTTATTATTTCTATTTCTATACTTACTAATATTTTGCTATTTTAGTGCTCCTTGTATTATATTACATACTACGGTTCTTACTTATCCGCTGTCCATGACCGCCCCTTTTTCGTGCGCCATTTGTACGACAATGCTCCAAGGAACATATTATTACACTTTAAAGTATTTAGCAACTCTTCATGAAGTATGTATTTTCATGATATTCTGTCTAAAAATCATCGGACGTTGTCCAAAAACATCATCCGACATTGTCGTCGATGTACTAACGAAGTCAATACCATTTTAGTTCCTGAATTGGATTGTCCTCCTTGCTGTTTCTGATTATATATTCATGCATAAAACTCCAGTTTTGTGGTACATATCCATCGGAACCGTTGCGTGGTTCTACAAAATCCCTAACTTAACAACATCTCCGTGGCACTTCCCACTTTTTTAAAAAAATTATTTCCAAATAAACTTTTCGACACACAGCTGATATTTACTTATTGATGATAATAAGCAGCAAGTGAATGGTATTATAATCCTACCAATTTGTGCCATTGGGCCATTTATCTAGCAGAGTCATTCTTCTACCATAACTAGATGCTGTACTAGGAATTGAATTCGACGATTTACATAATGTTGCTAACAGTTGTTGTCCCTCCCAAACCTAACCCAGCCTGAAACAAGTTCCCAAAGAAGTCTTTTTTTGCCGGATAGATTTTAGCTTGCAATACAACGTAACCAAATAATGTAGGGGTCCTATAGTACTCAGCATTTCAATAAAAAATTGAAAAAAAAATTGATGAAGAATGCAGGAGCACATTTTTCGCGAAAGAAGACTACATCTATATAGTAGGAAAGCAGCTTCCAGCTCTGTAAGAAGGGATGCCAATCCTCCTGTGGAATACATAATAGTAACTAAGATCCAGGATAAACTTGCCAGGTGGTGGTCTGAAACTACTAAAGTCGGAGCTCTAGTACCTATGTATTGTTAGTGGAGGATAGCTGCATATAGCGTCGGTTTGTATTTAAAGAATGGCCAAAATTTTGTCTACTTGGACTCAACCCAATAAAATTGATGGAAATCAGGAAAAATGAAGATTATCGTAAAAAAAAGCACGAGGAGATGACACGACGACGAGACGAGATGAGAACTTCTTAACATACTGTGGATTTCATCCAGGTCGTTCAAGTACCGATTTTTCAGCAATTTTATACTTTGCCGCTAATTTGACCCCCCGCTCCATTTGTCATCGTTTTTCGCCGCTGTGAAGTTTCGCAACACAGAACCGGAACCAAACAACACGAACACACGTCACCAATGCTCTTTGATGCTTATGTCCAAACAATTTGTTTCTTACGATAAAGAAAAGTTGAAAAACCTCAACTAAGAGCGTACATTTGCCCGGATGTTTAAAAATTTTAAATGTTTTAAAAATTGCCTAGATAGATAGGAATTACTGCACGAATTTATTTTCTGCAGCTTAAATCCTCTAAGAGAAATGTGCTCTAAAATGATCAAAGAATGCAGCAAAAGTGATCTATGTAGAAACTAACAAAATTCTATTAAAAAAAATTGGAGTGTGGAAAAATGAGAAGAAACTGCCAGTTGAAGATTAACAATGGATTCCAAAAAAAAAAACTCTACCTTAGAGCAAAATTTTTACAAATACCTTTTGGCAACAAAATTCCAAGCATAATAAAAACACGGTGGTTAAATGTTATACTTTCAAGAAATTTTCCAATAACGAAAATTTACTCGAACGAACTTCTCCTGCTTGATACTCCCGTAATACCTGATATCGAATTTAATATCACAAGACAGCCAATGGAGAAGCTATTCATAGAATGTCGTGAGGAAAGATGTTCTCCCCTCATCTATTCGGCAACATGTCGAAACTCGATCTAAACTTATTTAGTTGTTTTTAAAAGAAAAAGAACAATATTACGGTTTCTTTTTTGATTCCACTCTAACATTTATGTGACCGCTATAGTCTCTGTAACCTTATGCATCCGTTTAAAGAAGCCAAGTTAAGATTAAAACATTCCACTAGGTCGTTTTTGCACATGCGCTGGTTTCGCAGTTTAAATTTAATGTCCGATTTCGATGAACTTCGGCATGTAATAAGATGTTACATTGATTTTTTTTCAACCCAAAATGAGCATTTAGCGCAGATGCCAGTTAGTGATTGAAAAAGTAGCCTTGGAGTTCTGTCTGTATAGTTGTGGAGAGATTCGATAGGTTGTGAATTGAATCACCTACCTTGGACTCTGAAGAAGGCGATTTCCCGAGAACATCAGCCAGAAAAATCAGATAAAAACTTCGTGTCCATTACATTTCCACCAAAACACTTTTCTCACATGCGCTGTCCTATGAGATAAGTTCGCAGCATAAATTTAATGTCTGCCAAATCCTGGGCTCAGCCCATAATTGCACATGCCTCAGTAGTCGATTCCACTTGTCCATCAAGTAACATTTGGCATAGTCGCCATTTCGTAGCTAGGAGACCAATAAAATATCGGATGAAACGCACCTCAGAGTTCTTCGATTTCCTCTTCTCAGCTCTCTCAAAATATAGTAGAACAGAATTCAGAGAATTTATTCTTTCTCTACAGTTTTCGCGTTGTTTTCCCTCAATACCTTCACAATCTCTCTAAGAATCAATGAGGGCTGAAAATGTAGATAGAAAATGAAATTTATCTACAGATTCGATCTCCCACCATATCTGATGGTGAAAATTTGAGGGAGTCTTTAGCATCCAATCTTATCCAGTCATCCAAGCTTGTCCTTCTCCTCTGTTTAGTAAAAATAATGAAAATGAAAATTATATGGTTATGACATCTTTGCGACATCATACATTTAGCAGTGCAAGAAGCCTACGCAACGGTCTTGGACCAGCCAAAATGGCCAACGTCAACTCCAGATCGGTAAGTGGCTCCAGTTTTTTCTAGAATCATCACTTAATCCCTGACGGTTAGAGAAAATGAAGATTCTCGATTTCTCGTTCATTTTGTACATATTGTCAAAAATAACCCGACCAACGCTGCTTCCATTACCTTTAAAGTGTTTTTTTTTTGCTTAGAGGCATTTTCAGCTTCAATTTCTTCTACCAATTCTTTCCGGGATCGCGCTAATTTTTCTTCGTCCTCCACCTCATCCCTTGTGTAGAGGTTAATCTGAAAAAAAAAATGCCTACGTTAGCTATAAATGGAGGACGAGTCTATTTTCCAAAATGAAACGGATGAAAACTTAACGGATCACTTTGCAGCGAGAAGTGATCTCCATCCATGTAGGACAAGCTGGAGTGCAGATGGGAAACGCTTGCTGGGAGCTATACTGCCTTGAACATGGAATTCAACCGGATGGCATCATACCTGAGGACGACTCTGTTGGCAAGATGCTTTCCAGATTGCTTTGATTGTTGCTTTAGAGGAAGAAATTTCACGTAGGATTTTAGGAATTGAGGATGACTCATACAATACATTTTTCGCAGAGACGCTATCTGGGAAACATGTGCCGAGAGCGATAATGGTTGATCTGGAACCGACGCCAATAGGTTTCGTTCTTCTCGCATGTGAAGAGATATTACTTACGTACCGAATTCAGATGAGATCCGGACCGGAACATATAAACAATTATTCCATCCGGAGCAGCTTTTAACTGGAAAAGAGGACGCAGCAAACAACTATGCAAGGGGCCATTACACGATTGGGAAAGAAATGATCGACGTCTGCGTTGATCGTATACGGAGACTAGTAGAAGCATGCAGAGGACTACAGGTACGAAGAATTGTTTATCTGGTCGAGAGCATCCAATCCACATCGGTATCCGATATGTAAAAGAAAATCACTCAATGGAATTACCGGTTGATGAGTTGTCTAATTCTATTCAGTTGCTACAATCTAAATTTCTGCTGATGTAGACTTCAGAAATCTTTAAAACCTGTAGGGACCTCATGAATAGAGACAGGACTATGGAATATTGCTATCAAAAATCACCCTAATCTTCAATTCTGCTGGGTCTATATGTTACAGTAGGAGCCAAAATTTGTCTAAATTCAAAAAGAAAATAACTAAATTTATGTCTTCTTCTCTGAGCTTGCAGAAATTACACTGTCAAGAGTTCAGCATCAAAATGAACACGCATGGTTTTCGGTTTCAGCACTGCTAACGCTTTTCCATTAAAAGACTGATTATTTTTTTTTGGCCTCGACCTCGATTATTGAAGGTCGCTGTTGAAATCAAATGAGAACATTCGGTTAAGGAGCTAGGAAATGTATGTAAAAATCAACTTCTGAAATTTAATAAAAACCTGATTTTCGTTCATTTATTCTCGATACTGCCTCTGAGGGAAGTAGCACTCAGCAATCTTTTATGGGTGATCAGATTGCGGCTAAAAGAAGGAAGTGAAATTCTTAAACGGGCTAGAAACTAAACAATACTCATTGAGGGCTTTCTCATATTCCATTCGTTTGGTGGAGGAACTGGATCTGGCTTCACTGCTTTGCTCATGGAGCGTCTCTCCGTTGACTATGGAAAGAAGAGTAAACTTGAGTTTTGCATCTACCCGGCACCACAAGTTTGTTCTACTGATTTCCAACCCTTGCCACACGCAAGGGCACTATGATTTTTTCATATGATGTATGTAGTATAGTACGATAACACATAGCTATAGCAGATAGTTCTTCTGTAACAGGTGTCAACTGCCATGGTCGAACCGTATAATTCGATCTTGACAACGCATACAACGCTTGAACATGCAGACTGCTCTTTCATGGTGGACAATGAAGCAATATATGACATCTGTAGACGTAACTTGGACTTGGCACGACCCACTTACACAAATCTGAATCGACTTATTGCCCAGGTTTGTTGAGAGACAAGCAAATTTGATTTCGTTGACTTCCTCAGTCGCCATTCCAAACCTACCTGGAACTCGTTACTGCTGAGCGGGCTGCTGCGCTCGAAGCGACGCGATTGAGCTGGTGGTTGCAAGCGACTCGAACTGCAGAGTTGAGCGGAATTAACGAGGGTCCGATCTTACCTTTACTGCGTCGCCTCGTACGCAGACGCTTACGTAGCTGCACCTAATTTGGGGTCTTTTAGACCGACTATAGTGTTTGCGGAATATACATTTATATAAACACAGCATTAAGGTCATCAGCTCCGTGACTGCATCCCTACGTTTCGATGGTGCTTTGAATGTGGATCTAACTGAATTCCAGGTAACCTACAAAAAGAATTTGAACCTGTACACAGCAACTTTTTTTACCTTTGATTTTAGACAAATCTCGTCCCATATCCACGCATTCACTTTCCTCTCACCACCTTTGCACCGATAATTTCAGCTGAAAAAGCCTATCATGAGCAGCTCTCAGTGAGTTTACAGTTATACAGTACTTATGTTCGCCAGACGACCGTGAAGCGAGTCCATTTGAGCAGATCGAAAGGAGAAATGATGCGTGTCGGGTAGAGAAATTGCATTGGTTGCTACGGACTCGTTGAGGTCGGCTAGCGAGCATTATGAAATGTTCTCACTAGCTATAAGAACTTTTCTCAGGTCAGTGACATTACTCAGCAATGTTTTGAACCAGGATCGCAGATGGTCAAATGCGATCCTCGACGAGGAAAATATATGGTAAGCAACACATGACACACTTAAAGCCTTAGCAAACAAATTAGAACTAAGTACTTACTTCTGTGGAATTTCCTGGCGACAATATGATAAATACCAGGATTACGGATACTCCACAACATATTATTTAGTCAAAAGCATAGAAAAACACAACCGAAATTCCAAACCTAGGCATGTTGCCTTCTCTACCGTGGAGATGTGGTACCGAAAGATGTGAACGCTGCAATTGCATCCGTTAAAACAAAGCGGACCATTCAATTTGTCGATTGGTCGCCAACCGGATTCAAGGCAATTTATTTTTTCTTGATGTAGCAACGACTAGAACATATAGTTGGGTCAAAACGACATGAAGCACGACCGTTGTTTAAACGGCCGCACTCGGAAGCGGTGCGATGGAGACAGCGGTTGCAATCGAGGTGGGACCATGGCGAACTACAGAGGTGAGTGGCGGCAGCGAGGATCCTTACACGATCTCAACCGCTACGCTCCACCGCTCCGCTTCGAGCGCAGCCGCTTGCGCAAATGTCCGTGATTCGTGTCGTTTTGACCCGACTATATGTAACCCTCTTCAGTGTTGAGTGTTATCCGGGAAAAGAATGCGATCTCGGAAGTATGTTATCAATATCAGCCATTGTTTCACTATAAATAAACAAAAACACGTTCAAAGTTTCCAAACACATCCACCATACGTTGCAGCCACTCGGGCAAAGACAATTAAGGTTGGCCGGCAAAATATGCATACTGAGAATCACTCGCTTTTCCCGCCTAGCGCAATCCACCAATGTTTTTAGTGACCAATTAGCTGGGTTTTTTTTTAAATGAAACCCACGGTGTCTTGATCTTCAGTACAACCACATAGATATATTTTTAGGTTGGCATCAATTACCAGCCTCCAACGGTTGTACCAGGCGCTGATTTGGCGAAACTCCAACGAGCTGTATGTATGCTCTCGAACACTACAGCAATAGCGGAAGCATGGGCAAGGCTTGATCATAAATTCGACCTGATGTACGCAAAGAGAGCATTCGTACATTGGTAAGTCATTTGGCAAAAAAAAAAGTTAATGAAAGTAAGTGTTTTGTGGCAACCTACACTTATTTATCCGGTTACAGGTGTAGAAGTTGCTAGTTTCATCCCATCGAAGCTAACGATAGTGAAATGCTTTGCTCCTTTATTCACTTCACTAAACTCAAGATACCCGGCTAAATTTTATCGTTAACACACAGAAAAAAATCCCGGGTTAGGAACATAAGTGGGCAGTCACGCGCAACCTTTACCGAT
>NW_026986552.1:17500-24034 GCF_031761385.1 Necator americanus | reverse complement strand
GGGTGAAGCGAGGTGTAATAACACAATACAGAAAAATTTAGCAAATCTCACGTGCTTCCAAAAACAACTAATATGCTGTAAGGTTCTTGCAAAAAGGGGTGCACTTACATAAAGGAGTAGGATTCCGAGATAATGGCACATAATACCGGATATCGTAAGTACCGGATCTCAACAAGAAATGAAGATTAGTAAGGAAAAAAAGCAAAAGAAAAGAGCTTGTCATTATGAGTGTTCTGTTGCGAACCTACAATTTCTCCTGTTTTGGAATAGTAAGGCTTCAGGTGCAAAATTAGCAGTGGAAGAAAGAAAAAAGAATTCGAATAATCGAAACAGAGGCACTAAGCGTCATCGATCGCTACAGACGTGCGATTTCGGCAAACTCGTTCGTATGGCGACCGGATTCTTTGCTTTTGTAGCGCTATCATCCCAGCAGAAAAATCGTTGGAATAGTTCGTGAAACGTTGTCGGGTAATAATTATCAATGAATCTTATTATGATAAATGCTGCTAAAGCTGCTTCGTTAAAGATTAGCATAACAACAGATTAACGAGTAAGTATACGTCCGTGGAATATGCATGGAAAAATAAACTTAAAGTCAAGTGGAAGTAGTCTTGGTTCATATTTTCAGTTCAAAAAATAGAAAGCGTTTACAAACGCTTCCCCCAGAAAGAGAAAATAACTTACAGTGCTGGATGGGGATAGTTTAAATCGACAGTCACATTTGCCTATTGATTTCTGCTCACGATTGAACAGGTTACTTTCTTCTAGAGATTACCAGGGGTACATAAAAACCTCGCATAGTGATGACCCGATGAATAGCTGCCTTCTCCAAAACTAATAATCAATAAGTACTGCCAACTTTGGGTGATATGGTGATACAGAAAGTGACGAAAAGACTATAGTCGAGTCAAAGCGACATGAATCACGAGTGTAGTTGTGGTGCATTTGCGTACGCGCTCAAAACGCGGTGGAGGCAGCACTTGGAACCAAGGTGGGGCCTTCGCAGAATCAGCGATAGGTAGTGCCAGTAAAGGTTTTACCACGCTCCTTGCCGCTACGCTCCACCGAAGCGCCTCGAGAGAAGCTGCGTACACAATTGCGTACGTGTTCCATGTCGTTTTGACCCTACTATATTCCCTAAAATAAAGAAATCTTACACTTTGACAGTCGATGTGATGGATATGATGGATGCATATATAAAGAGATAACCAAGAATCAGATAGCTGGATATTCCAGTTCGCGCAATTACATTAGTTAGTATTGGTACGTTTCAGTAAAATTGTGGTTGGAACCATTATACGCTTGTAAGATTGAAAACGAGAGCTAATGAAAAGTTTGCATTTTGCAAAGGTTTTTTAAAGAACAGATTTGGATCACTAAACTGAAGTAGACAAAATGAGAGACCACATCAAGGTGCAAAAATTATATAGTAACACAAAGTGTAAATTAAGAGAATCTATACTTTGTGTGCCGCTATTTTCGATGAATTGTGGGATCAGAGGAATTGAGGTTAATAAAACATATACGGTGAAAAATCAATGTTATTACTTAGTATCTTGCTGTAAAGCGTGAAAAATAGAAAAGTGAAGAAGAAACTGAGAATAACAATAAGTAGCGAAACAATGATGATATGAGAGATTTTAAAAAATACAGATAGGAATCATCGTCAGAAACGCATTGAGCAGCACCACGATGAGATTGCGGAATACATAGAATTTAAGAGGGTGTTAAGCACCGTGGAGCATGTGGGGAAAGAGCTTTTGCCTTTTTAGTCGTTTTGTCTTTTTGGGCTCTTGCCTGTTTTTTTTTTTGGAGGAGGTTTCACTTAAAACCATAAGGATGAACTTAATAGCCATAAACTATCAGATATATTCCGCAGGTGCACTGGAAAGGTTGTGAGAGGATTCGGTGTCCAAACTATGGCCAAACTAACAAATTTGGAAATGAGAGATTCGGTTGCTAACGTACGTGGCAGGCACGAGAATAGACAAAAATCGATGAGCACCTAAACAATACAAAACAATCCCAATAACGTTGTCAATTAACGCCGTTGTCGGTAACCGTTGTGTCGGAGCTTGACCTAACGGGCGGAACAGGCATGAATGTCCCCAATCCTGCCAAACGCTCGTTTAGTAAAGCTCTTATGAGTCAATCAAGGTAAAATGTTATCGAGTAGTTTTTGTTTTTTTTTTTTGAGGACAACAATGGACGGAGCGATAAGTAAGAACGACATATACTGAGATCATGAACTCTGAAAACCAGGTCATGAAACACGTAGCATGAGTCATATTCCGTCGCGAATTCAAAGGCGCCGCGGAGGATGTTGTTGTGCAGCGTTGAAAAGCGAGTATCCATCCGATTTCCAGTGCTATTTGCCATTCAGGATCTCGGGGAAAAAAGAATGTGAATGAATGAGGAAAATTCAATAGGAGAAGGGGAGTTTTTAGCGGTTGTTGCATGCGGCAAAAAATGGTAACAGATAAAATTTGGTGGCGAAGAGATATGTGTCTATCACTGGTGAAGGATTCGAAACCACTCAAACTTCTTCAACTTTTTTTTGTCGTTTTTAAACATCTATCTTTTCCTGTTGTGATCTTGTTGGCTCAAATCTTTTTTAATTTATGTGTTTCTCAACTTGCTAGAAGTTGCGACGTATAAGATAAAAAATCTAATAAAAGAACGTACTTATAAGCTGTAAAGAACTCATTTTCCATTCGTTTATTTAGGTTGTTGATGAGTCATCCTACCACTGTGAAGAAAAGCTGATTTGAGACCACGTTTCATTTCCGTACATTGCAAAACTCTAATCGTTCATGGAAAGAAACAGAAAAAATGTATATGTTATCTGACTAGAGAAGTTTGAAGGTACTTCACAGCTGCAATGTAAGTAAAAACAGCCGTAGAGGAGGAGCAACCGGTAACACGGATAGTCTACAGTGTTCAGTATTATTATGGAAACATTCCCAAATACTAGTAATCTATGACGGTTTATAATGGCAATCTTAAAGAATGCATTAAGAAATAATCGATACTGACAAAAATTGTGAAAATAGAGAAGGCCCGCTCTCAGGAAAACAATAGATGTACGCTACGGCGTTCATTTTTGTCGCGGTAGGATACTTACAGGTATGACCTCGACCGGTAGTTATCGTGAATGGCGGGTTGATTTGCATGTCCTTGATGGGTTGGTATAAACTATACAACGTGCATAGGACTCGACCACTGGTAGGAGACATCCGAGTTGACCAGAACGGTAAATGAAACACATTAACCATTGCTCTACATAACATCTAGATAAAACTGTAATTCTTGTACGTGAGGTTGGTCTTAGTGGGATAAGAGGGAGCCGAACTTCTAGACACGTACTTGAGACACAATAATGCCAGAAATTTTAGAACTTTTATCATATCTGGAATGAATTTCAGAAAAAAAATATAGAAATAGAAGAGAAGGAATGTAGAAAACTCATAGTCATTCAAGTTAGGCACCTAAGTGTAGAAGTAGCTGCGAGTTTTCAACCAACAAATCTAGTTGATGTAGCAAGTATGAATTATTTAATAATATCTAGACAATAGTTCCCATCCGATCGCTTACATATCTACCTACACCTTCTTTCGTTCGTTGTATTACTCATATTCTCTGACTTCTCTGAAATGACTATTCGAAGAACAACACAGAAACAGAAGATAACGTTGCAGTCAAGTTTTGGTTCACTGCCTATGATAGGTATGCTATGGTATTTAGTGATCGAGAAGTATGAATCCATAAAAAGAAAGGTGCTTAGACGACTGTTGGGCTACGTTTGGCCGATTGTGTGCCATAACGGGCAACTTTACTGGATATGGTATGCCTGTGGATGACACGTGAAAAACATCTTGCCCGGCCTTCCGAAGTAGTCACGGAAAACCGTCCTTGCTTCATTGGCCACGTTATGAAGAGACCGTCTGATCGTCCAATTTGTCTTAAGGATCATGGTTAGAGATCCTAACTTAAAGAGACTCCCTAGACGTGAAAGAAAGTTCTGGACAGGGGTGATGAAGGAAGATCTGAGGAGAATTGGCATTGAGGCAGTTTAGTCGAGACATAAAGTTACGTTGCTTATGAAATAGGGAGGGGTGGACTCTATGCGTACTCTAGCTGAAGATCGAACAGGATGGGCTTGGATATGTTTAAGGACAACACACCCCGGCAAAGATGTTGATAGCGGCGTTGATCTGTAACATTCGCCCTGATTAAGTCAAGTAATTGATGGTATTTAGGTGCGTCTAGCATGTCATAACCAACATCCATAGAAGTCAACACCGTCGGATCGTCCAAGTTGTCTTAAGGATCATGCTTCCAGATCCTAATTGGAAAAGGCCTCGTAGTCGTAAAAGAAAGTTCAGGACAGAGATGGTGAAGGAAGATCTGAGGACATTTGGCGTTGATGGACAGTTCAGTCGAGACTTAAAGTCATCGTATCATCTTTAAATATAAATATGCGAATTATGTTAACATTTTCGATCTATTCGCTAAGTTATCCTCTGGTACAAATTACATAATTTCTACCTTCTTCTAAGAAGGGCTGAGGATATTTTGAACGGTTAATGATACAAATATTGAAGTACTTTAGGCTTTTTTTTTAAAACAGTGCAGCAAAGCAGCACCGTTTGTGTTTCTCCTTCGAGAGAAATGTTGGGAGCACTCTGATCACGACCGCATCACTCAGATCACATCACTAATCGTGGACCGATCGCACTTGGATGCGGCGCGTTGCAGCTGAAATACGACTATCAGGGAGAGATGAACGGAACCACCCTGATCCCGCAATCTACAATCATAACTCTATATTCTTCTGCGGACTCCTTCACCAGATCACCGTCACTGCCAGTTTAGTTTTATGGTGTATTCCCTATTACGTTTAACGTTTTAACGTCATTGCCTTCATCAGATTATAGGGAGGATGTCTTCTCGAAAAGTGAAAGAAGGTATTTGGTGAGTAGACAGAACTTGGCATCCGCTCGAAGATTAATGTCCTGTGGTGTTGGTGACACTGTAAAGAGCGGTACCGATGGAAAACCTCCTAAGAGTCTCTCTTTTCAAACTTTGGTCTCTATAATAGACTCTTTTCAAGCACCCAAGAGTCTATCGGCAAGATAGGTGAGAAGCTTGCACCCACACTTAAAACTGAAAAGGCATTGTCAGAAAAACAGGGTTTAGGGTTTGCTAAAACTCATTAAGGCTGTTTTTTGTTCAAGTCGTTCAAGAAGCAATAACCTACTGAACTTCTCTTAAGGGGTACACGTTTCATTAGAAAAGAATATCATCGCTAACAATTTTTGATCCAATCACAATTCTCCTCCAAAAGCTATCGAGCACGAGTTGAAAGCAACCTTTCTTAGGAACATATTTCGACAGCATGATAAACAACTGTCCTTGTTCTTTCTTCAGTGCCGTTGTTCAATATCTTTCATATCCTGATTTCTTTCCGTAATTCCGCATGTTTCGTACAGTCGTTTGCTGCCGATAAAGATCTCCGAGAAAAGTCATAGTATTTTATACAAGTGCGGAGAAAGTGGATGAACTGCCTTTCTGAGACGATTTTCTGTCTTAGTGAAAAAGCTTCTCTCACGAGTCAAAAACAACTTGCTTGTAAATCTCTCAGAAATGTTCGATCTTCTTTGGATCTTTGCATGACGTTTCATGAATTTTTCTTCAACCCCATCTCCTCTAATTCTTCACATATTAAGTAATCCCTTCCTTGACGTTCGATCGGCTTCTCAATTGCATTGAAGAATTGTTAAAGAGAAAGAAACAGTGGTGGTATTCTCGATAGTTTCTCTTCTCTCTCCCAACAAATTTCCTCCATGAAACCGTCTAAGCTAGCGTTCAAATGATTTTGTGCGTATTTTTCTTATTCCCCATTTTTAATTACGCTTTTATGACAAACTTCAGATCTTGCGTAGTTGCAAGTAGAAGAGCACTTTGAGTAGAATTCTCTCTGTTCTTTTCTTTTTTCCTTACTGTTTTGACAAATTCGCGGTTTTTCAGTAAATAGATCAATGTGATTAAAAACTGTCTCATATTCGCTTAATATTGATCATGCTTGCAATTAAATAAGACCTTGTACAGTGATTAAAAAAACGTGTTTGACCCATGCAGAATCAATAACGTCCGTCTCCACCGTTTTGTCGGCACATGCTGGAGGGTAGGTAGGCAGAAATGCGGGGCAAGTTAATGGATCATGCATTAAAGCAAACAATGATATGTTCGAAACCGAAAGTTGTTCTATATTCAATAATTAATATTTTAAAGGTGTTCACAATGGGTTTACATCATAAAAACATAGCAGTTATGGTCCATATTGCCTTCGACACAGTACCTGAAAACATTATATTAAAATTTATAATTTTTGTCATTCGCTTATAAAACCATATTGTGGGGACAATATCTCACCTATGAGAGTCCGCCTGGTAGCTTACGGCTCCGTCAACGCACATCACCGTGAAATACCCATCTGGATATAAGGAGACGAGTTCCTGATAAATCGCTGAC
>NW_026986552.1:0-12500 GCF_031761385.1 Necator americanus | reverse complement strand
GATCAGGTGAGCGCGTGCTCATATTCTACAGTTGTCATAAGAACAACCAGAAATGATTGTCTGAACATCAAAACTATCGCTTCTCTGTTGAAATTGTGAAGTGTGTTAATAGATTCAAGGGCGGGTATAACGTAGCGGTTAGAGGTTCCACTTCCTGTGCGATCGATCGAAGGTTCGAATCCACCCTAGTGCTCACCAAGCCTTTCGTCCCTCCGGGGTCGATAAATTGGTACCAGACTTGTCTGGGAGGATAAAAACACGGACTTGACACACCGGCTAGCCACCGCAAGTCATTGTATAGGCCAGTTACACGTTCGTAAACCTCAAGCGATTCTGAATTGAAGTGAACGGTGGGGCGCATCCCAAGCGGATTGATTAACGCCAGAAACTTTATCCTTTTATCCTTTCTTAATGGATTCTTACTAATGCTAGAACATGTTTCCTTAGGTTTTTTCACAGACAAAAGAGAGAAGGCCGAGAAAAAGAGTGTTCAATAATCAATATTCATGACGTGTCTGTATAGGAATGTGGTCATAAGAAGTAACTTTAATGGGTGATGCAAAACTCTTCTCATTATCCGGAAGAAATAATCAACAACTTTCAAATGGGTCCATGAACGACTCGACAATCTCTTTTATAAGTCAGAAGCGCCATCAATGAATCTAAAGTAAAGGAAAGAATCTCTCTGAAAGACTGGACATCGGAACTATTGGAGAATGTCATCACGGAAAGCCGATCTGCTAAAAGCCGTCAATTTTGTTGTTTCTGGACTGTTGTCTAGTTACCCGATGGGAGAGCTTTTCCAGTACAGCGCTTAGTCCCATAGTGTGCGATATCTTCTCATTCCTACATGGCGACAATATCGTAGTTGTTCCTATTTTGATAGATGAACAAGTTTTGGGGGAAAACTTACCGCACTCGCTGTCGTTGCATGTACAAGTTATCATTATAACCGCTTTGGTTTTTGTCAATGTACAAAAGCTTATCAAACTTGCCCTTTCTGATGCTGTGCTATAAAGTGTAAAAATGAGGTTTCAGTAAGACCTCAGTTGCCAGCTTTTAAAGCGTAGCTGTAAGTCTTTAGTTCTAGTGTCGTCTATGTTGTCAATGATTAGCTGAAAAAAGACATGCATCGATGTCAACGTGGTACATAAAGCCCTCGCAATTCCGTCTGCAAGGTCTAGCTAATTTTGGTATGTACTACTAATGAAATACTGCTCAAAGATAATTTCTGCAGTGGGGTAACCAACCTTGAATTTTGCTATTTTGCTGCAGAAAATATCCTCAACGATGAAATACTCGTTGCGCTTGTGTGGCAAGTGCATATGCCGAGCAGTGTCTGTCCACGTCTTCGCTGCGCAAATGAGACGCATTAAACGCTATTCCTGAATTGTGCATTCAACACGTACGTCTCTTTCTTTCCAGGCAGGTGATTTCATTGACCAGCGTGATCAGACGGAGAAAGCTTTGGCGATTTAGTATCACCTTGTCGTATTCGCATCGCAACGGCATGGGGGGGGGGGGGGGCAGTGATAAAGTCTGTTGCAGTAGTACATTGAGTGTAGCAATTGGCTTAAGTCTTCACATATGACGCATCTACACCTTAATCGACTAGCGTCGACAGTATTCCATTCGCATCTACAATGCTTGAAGGATTTCACATAGTCGACGACAGTGAGAACAAGGGACAGATGATATTCCCGCCAAACCTCTCTGACCCTTGACGGGTTCGATGTGGCCCATGCAGCAAACACTTTAATGAAATTCGGCTTGTTCTTGAGGTTATACTTAACTTCTTCCAACGTTCTGGACGTGCACAAGTAGACCCTCACTTTTTGGAGACAAAAAGTCATGTACGTCGCTAGAATTACATGAAGTGGATGGCCACCAGCCAGAAGAAAGTCTGGAGATTTAAAATCACGAAAGGAGGATGTGCCAGGTCTCATGTTCTTGACTGCAACTAGCACTTTCAAAGGAAGAAGTCATGGTGAAACTTCAATAGCGGGAATGATCCGGCTGGACACAGGAGTTGACCGACGGAAAAGGTTTGAGTGGAACCTTCATAAACATTTCTATCAGATTCATAGATACTCTCCAATAACCGATGTATGAGAGCTGAAACAAGACTAAATACTTGCATAATGGTGGGTGGATTCAGCGGATAAACCTGTTTCTGCTGAGCCAGGACTGATTCATGAGATCCTTGTATTCCGCACTTCGGGCTCAAGTGACAGGGAGGTGCAAGGGAGGTTTGAGTCGCCTCCAACAAATAAGCCCTATTTATCAACTCGTGGAACAAAGGGGCAAACTCCCAACTCCGTATCACCTCAGATTCCTGGTATGCTGCCTTTAAGGTATGAGAGTGATGAGTTAAATAATTTATATTTTATTCAATTCTTTACCCAGGCATTTCTCTCAGCTATGAAAGGTTAGAGTTAGGACTAGAGTCTTGCAACCTGCCCATGGGTTTCGAAATTTACACATGTCACAATAGTAGAAAAGAGCCCCCTTATTCCGAAGAGAAGCCTAGTACGGTAGCGCCAGAAAAGACCGGATTGCAGGAGTCTTATAGGCTACCGAAACGAAAAAGGGCCAGGATGACGATTTGTACTTATAACGCACGTACGCTTGCATCGGATGCGGCCATCCAAGATCTGATGATGCATCTCAATGCCGTATATAGAGGTGGAGAAGAACTGTTCTTAGGAACATACGACAGTAGAGTTGGTGAAGTTGGCGTCCTCGTCAACACGAGTATGGCAAAGAACATCGACTCTTTTGAACAACTTACGACCCGAATCGGACGTCTGCGGATGAGAAGATGTGGTCCAACGCCATCTTTAACTGTCTTCGTCGCTTACGCTCCAACATCAAGCTACGAAGAAGAAGAAGTCATAGCCTTCTATGAGGACCTGGAGAAGTTCTACCGAAGAAAACTATGCCTTCTACAAAGTCATAAGAGGAACGCCTGAGGAACTTCACATCGGGACCCACGGCCTACAATGGAATGACCAGGGGGAGAGGCTCTCTGAGTTCATCATGACGACTAAGACCATCCATGGGAACTCGCAATTCCAGGAGCCTTCCTCCCTGCGCTGGATGTGGGAGTCACCCTGTGGAGGGGACCGTGATGAAATTGACCACATCATCGTAAGTAAAAGTTTCTGCTTGACGGATGTGGCTGTTGTGCCAAGGTTCTATACGGGATCGGACCTTCGCCTCCTCCGAGGAAGATTTTCGTTTACCTGGAGAGAACAGAAAGCTGAGAAGCTCAGAGAGCGAAATCCCGGAACTATCATTAACTGGGATCATTTCGCTACACTAGCCGGCTTTTGTGAAGATTCCGCAATGGGCACGAGGTATATGACCGGCTCGCTGAACACCTTCACGACTGCACGGGGAAGACCGAAGATTTCAAACCCCCAGGAGACGCCTGTCTCTCGAAACTCTTGAGCTAGCGTGGTGCAGCACGAGGCGCAGGCAACCAAGGACTCACGTCTCCAGCTCGCAAGGGTTTGCAGAGAGGCGATACGGGAATACCTCAGAGAGGAAAGAGCAGAAGTTCTAGCTGAAGCTGTAGAAGGAAAAAAACATACGCTACGCCCCTCGAAACTTTCCCAATCGCAAGACGAGGTTCAGTGCTTTTCGGAAACCAAATTTAACAACCATAGCATTGAGAGGGGATGCAAAAAATCATTCACGACTTCTACTCTGATCTCTTCGACAGTTATGCCCAATTGCCTCCTCACAATGTGAGGGAAGACGGACATGTTATTCACGAGGTTCCACCCGAAGTACGACATGCTATCATGTCGGTAAGGAATCGTACAGCACCCGGTCCCGACAGCATAAGATCGGAACACCTGAAGAACCTTCCGCCAGTACTCATCAGCACCCTGGCAAGGCTCTTTACGCGTTACCTGTCGGAATGCAAAGTCCCTAAATAGTGGAAGAGCAGCAAGACCGTGTTGTTGTATAAAAAGGGAGATCCACATGACATCGGCAACTATCGCGCAATCTGCTTACTGTCCCTTATCTACAAGCTCTTTACAAGAGTGATCTTTAGTAGGATTGAAAAAGTGTTGGATGAAGGACAGCCATGCGAGCAAGCTGGGTTTTGAAAAGGATTTAGCACGATTGACCAGATGCACACTGCTTCGAAACTCATCGAGGTAGTACAAGACGCCGCTCTTTCTCCCCTTCATCGACTTAAAGGGGGGTCAGTTGAGACTCAACTCAGACTCAGTTGAGACGGAAGCGGTCATTGGAAGTCTTGGACAACCAAGGCGTCCCTACTCAGTATATAAAGGTACTTCGAGAGTTGTACAGTAGCTTCACGACCAAAATTTCGCCATTCTTCAAAAATATCATCATTGACGTGAACAGGGGAGTCCGACAAGCTGGAATGGGACGACATGGGAATGAAGGTTGACTGAATGAAGGATGATTGGGTTCCCCGCGATATTAAGCGCACTACAGTAAGACTGCCGAGCCGATGGTCAGATTTCTTCACGAAGTCCTTGAAAGAAAATTCTGATGTTTTTCGTGTCCCACGCGAAAGGAGGAGCCACTGGACGATTCTGGCATGCGATCAAGACAAATGGCTCGCTCGACCAGTTCGAAGATCAACGGGAGTTAAGGTGATCAAAGTGATAGGCATGCCTGTTCCCTCTTATTCTAAATGAGTACTGAATATCTGATTTTTCAATGTATACCGTGGCTGCTTTGCTGGTGGAATGGCACAAAAAAGAGGATAAAAAGTTGGTAGAACATGCATGAACTACATGAACTAACATCCCCTAGTTCGTATATCTGAAAGTTTTTCTTGAGTTGAAAGCTAAGCAAGTGTAATGTAAACAAGGAAATGTCTGTATACAAGAAAAACTTCACTTGTTAGTTATGTGATGCTTGTTCTGTTGATGTTTATCTTTAAACAACTACTGGTCAATACAGCTACTAGTTCTTCTTGATCTCAGGTTTGCCTTCCTCTTTCTTCTCCTCATTTGCCGCAGTAACCGCTTGAATCTCAGCTTTGACCGCCGCTGTCGCAGTTGCAGTAGAGTCCACTTTTGTTCCCTCGGTCGATGCGGATGTAGCAGTAGTTTGCTGCAATTTCCACTTAGTGGATTCTCATATGTAATGTATCCTTCAAAAAGAAAAGTCATTACTTTTACATATTATGAACACCTCCACAACACATCAAATTTCTAATTTTTATATCTTATGATATGTTCTGTATAGATGTTTGCTATGTGTACTTGTGAAGAGAAGGAACAAAACTACAACGAAGTCATGAGCTTAAGTTTTTGTGATTTATATGCGACCACTATTTCTTTATATACTCACCGTTCTTTTGAGATTAATTCGGAAAATAGCGCAATGGACATCATCGACTTCTACCTGACAGTAATCGTCTGCTTCAGCAATGAATTGTAGCTTCTAAAGATGAAAAAAGTGTACAGTTGAGCAGTTCTACTTCTTCCTTTGTGCTTCTCTTCCAACGTGAAATGAGAAACCGGTGGCTCGGTGACACTGGACAAACTCCCGAGACCAACCTTGTCGCTGCAGAGTAGCGTGTAGTCGTGATGATCCTTGAGTTTTTCACTGATTGAGGATAAGCTGCTGCTGACATTCTTCTTTATGTTCTGGAAAATTCCTCCTATTGTATTGAAAAAAAAGTTGCACTTTCATCTCTGCGTAATTAAAGTGCAATGGCATGAGAATTTTTAAGAGATTTTAACCAATCAGAAAATTGGTTTCTTCCCCATGTGGCTCACACTGAATTTGTTTATTTTCTTTTCTCTTTTCTTCAACATTTTGGATTCTCATGAACGTTAGAGAACATATAAAACCAAAAAATACACAATTTACACCCACTTCACGGAGAAGAAGGCGCAGCTCTTCACTGTTGCACTTGCTGATATCTTCAAAAGATATGAGATTGGCGGCTTCCCTCTTTTTGCGGCCACATCCTCCGCATCCTTGGAAAATTAGAATTGCGTTTGGATATATTCGCACTTATTTCATAATGTTAAATAGTAATATGTACTCATACGTCAAATTGTGAATACAATAGATTGTAAAAGAGGTGAAGGATTTTTTTTTTCGAATATTGGTTCGTAGATAAAGAACCAACTCACGTTTCTCACTAAAATTGAAACTAACGTGGCAAACTATGTAGATCATTCCGCAGCAGTTTTTCGAAGAAAGAATTTCAGTTTGGCAAATAAGAGCTATATTGGACATAAGAACTATATGGAAGAACATTAAATAATTGTATTAAATTGACACTGACAAGGACATTAAATAACTAATTACTTCTCTCTAATTGAAGTATCCAAATTTTAGGTTCAGGTTTGTTTTTTTAGTGAATGGGTATCGTAACCAATTTGGAAATATCCACGACGTGTCGCGCACAAACATCTCGATAACTATCTATTCATTATGCCATCCATGAGGGATCAATGTGCATCATTGACTTGCTTTTGCTTTTTCTTTCCAACCTTTCCGCAAACGTTACCTTTTTAAAGAGAACGTTTGATTTCGGTAACGTTTGTTTACAAAAATATCGCAAAGAATTCGAAATTTTCTTATTCCTCCTCGCACTTTCTACCATTATGTAATGGGACGGCCAGGTGGAGTCAGATAAATGAATTGTGTGTATCGTATACTAAAGAGGAACGAGCAAAAACCGGGCTACAATTCACATACTGTGTTTTGCGAAAGAACAGCCTGATTTTTCAGTTCCGAAATCATTTTGATGGAACTAGCCCTTTGAATTATTTACTAGAGCAGCACTATAACCTATGCATACATACATATATGCATACCATATACACATGTATGCTTACTGGTGTATTTTCTCACCTCCGCCACATCCTCCGCCTCCACCTCCGCAGCCACCTCCGCAACCACCTCCTCCACCGCCACAACCGCCTAAATTTCTACAAAAGTAAGAAAACTAGAAACGTTTCCTGTTGGATTCTGTACTCCAATGTAGTACTTCGTTACTCTTTCTTAAACATTAACTTCAAGTGCCATGCTTACCTCCACCTCCGCAGTCGCATCCTCCTCCACCTGAAAATTCCATGTAAAAATTTCGCTTTCTTCAACACTGCACTATGTTATTACAAGGTTGTTACCTCCGCAACCTCCGCCGCCACCGCAACCTCCTCCACCTGAAAACTCAATGTGAAAATTTCGTTTTCTTCAACACTGCACTATGTTATTACAGGTTTGCTTACCTCCGCAACCTCCGCCGCCACCGCAACCTCCTCCACCTGAAAACTCCATGTAAAAACTTCGTTTCTTCAACATTGCACTATGTTATTACAGGTTTGCTTACCTCCGCAACCTCCGCCGCCACCGCAACCTCCACCGCATGGTGGTGGTGGTGGAGGGGGTGGAGCACATCCACCTGTAAGCAAATTCCTTAATATTGCCACAATGCATCTTTGTGGTAGACTCAACGATGCGACTTATACGCTATACTTTTACCTCCACATCCTCCTCCGCAGGGCGGTGGTGGACAGCCTGAAAAAGAGGTAGGTTGTAGCTTTGGTTGTAGGTTTTAAAGAGCTACTCATCGGCTATTCGACTTCTTATACAAATTCTTGAGGCCAAAGTGCGCTAAGAGATTTCATGATTAAGAAGACTTTTCAGAAGCAGAATTGATTCACAATGTGGTGGTGGACAACCTAGAAGAACGTAGATTTTAAGGTTTCCGACAATTCGAGATTTCTGTATAAATTCTTCAGAGACAACAAAAGTGTTTCACATTAAATGTAATAGGAAATTCGGTGAGAGATTCTGTAATCTCATAAAGTAATTAACTCACATCCACCACCGCCTCCTCCTCCTCCACCACAGCAACATCCACCTCCGCCGCCGCCAGTCATCGGAAAGAGGAACGCTGCTGTGGATGCGCTGAGCAGAAGCAGTGGCAAAAACTGTCTCATCTGAAAAGAGGAATATCTCTAGAATTGAGAAAACAGGTTTAAAAAAGCTTAAATCAGAATAACACAAAGTTGATTTGCCCTTTTGACTGTGCATTTAATACTAAAGAGGGATTATTTGACATAACTCAGACAGATATGGCCAAGAATCCCAACCGTATACGATGTGTGGAGTCTGTGCTAATTACTTGAACGTATGGTAATAAAAAAAAGTCCCTTACAGCTTACTCAAAGGATATAAAAAGAATAAAATAGAAAACAATGAAAAGGCTCACTTATAATACTGGCTTGTCACCAATTTTTTGTTTCTAATTATTTTTATTACCCGATCGCAAAAAGAAAAACGAAATCAAAAATATATCAGCGTGCCCAGAAAACTTATAGTTACTGTAGAAAGTAATAGCTATACAAAAATAACGGTATTTCTAAGAGTATGGGATCTCTGACAGAAGATGGTGGCACATGCATTATCGTTCCCTTTTATAGCTTCGCGACTTGTCAGGTGCTATCTAACAGCTTGTTTTCTTTGTTTATACCAGTAGCGCACCAACTGGCTTCCACCAAACAACAGTGGATATGTGGAGACCATGATTAGATTATGCCTCCGCTTTGTGCGTAAAAAAGTTCCGTATCAATTTAGGAACGCTAAATCTATGATGGAAAGAATTAAATATTCTTCTAAAACCCTAATATTACATGACTATTATTTCTCTTTCACCAAATTGCTCTCATAATCTGAAATTTTGCAGCGCTGTTACAAAGCACAAACGAGACTTAATCACATTTTATAATTCCTTTTGTGATCACTCAAAAGATCAACTCTTTCGTCTGTCCTTTAAAAGCAGCATACCACGAATCTGAGGTGGTGAGGATTTCAGGTGAAGTATTTGTGTACGGGATCGTAGAGTATTGATAGAAGGGTGATTCCGTTCATTTCTTCCTAATTGCCGTAGAAAACGGCCCGGAAGATACGAGCGTTCTGGCGCATTATTTTCTTCTATAAGAAGTTTGGTTGGAGCGCGCCAGCCTTCTGTGTGCGCCGCATATTCCGGACTGTTTTTTACGGCAATTAGGAAGAAATGGACGGAATCACACCCCTCTCCATAATTTACTATCCCGTATAAGAATACTCCAGCTAAAATCCGTACACACCTCAGATTCGTGGGGTGATGCCTTTAATAGTCACGCTTACATCTGCTGCCATGGGGTCGCCAGAAACATAGCAGGACGGTAGATGGAACTGAGCTGTCATGTCACGTCATTTTCAAAATCACGTTGATCCCTTGTCATGGTCATGACAAGGAGTCGTTGTGATTTTGTAAATAATCTTACTAAATGAACTTTTTGAAATTCTGCTGCTTTTCTTTTGTGAGATAGCCGAAGTTGACTAATCAATCAAGGATTTAAGGATGTTATGGCACCGAAGATGAAACTTATGTGTAATTATATCTGTTAAACGCTTGCAACGAAAGAAGAAGTTAGCAAACTAGCAGAAGGCGACAAGATCTTATACAAATGTGTCAAAACGAGAAAGTTTGTTATTGCTGAATGTATCAGACACCAAACAGAATAGATTCAGAAATATCTGATAAATTTGCTTTTGCACTTCTATGAACCTTTCGAACAAAAATTATGTAGCATGTAGATCCTCGTATATGTTATGTCATATTGTAACTTTACCATAACGTTTCGCATCTTCTAGTGTTCACCACTGTTGTGATCTTTGTACCCCTTTAAATTTATGATGAGTGCCATATGAGGGAATACAACGAATGCTAGTCGAAATCATCAACGATGGTTTCCTTCAACCTGTGCGCGAAGCGTTGCCCAAAGCAATGTTATAGCGTTCTATCCGTTTCAGATATCTACTCCACGGTGGATTGAAATGAACAAAACTACAAAAAGACAAAATCAGATGCAGTAGGATTCCAGACGTCCTCGTAAAAAATCCATGCTGACCGAAACGAGCTCATTGCAAGTAACGATCGGTTATTGGGTCTTACAATATACTGAATTTTTCGAAAACTGATTTATTTGGATTCTGATGGTTTTGTAAGGCCTTGGAGACACAAATTTTCCCTTTAGTCAACAAAATTATCCAGAGACCACCCAATACAGCTAGGAAACAAACTCCATAGTAAATGCAATAGATAATTTTATTTTCTTTTTGACTATGCTTAGAATGCATGAATGCTTCTAAAAAAATTTTGGCATCCCTTTGTAAGTATCATGCATTTAATCACGTGATTGGTCTGCGTATCTATTTGTCTTTGTGTCACGAAATTCCAAAATAAGAGGGAGACGGGTCGCACGGCTTAGGATTGTGTGTGGGCGCCAGAAAGCTACAAAAGGGAGTGATACGTGTCGAACTTGTGTCGAGGTGCAGTAGTATCGTGCAGTAATTTAGAGTGCATGTCGGAAAAGGCAAATAGGACGTTGCAACCGTTTCGCAACATCCCGCTTTGCGTTTCACCTCCACTCCTTCGTGAGTATATTTCCAAGCACGTTTGCCTCAGGTTTGGCAATACGCCTTTTTCAGAATGCGGCATAGGCATGCTTAAATATTAGTCAACAGTTTACCTTTAAATTAAATTGAATTAAAAATGTTTATTATATTTCCATTTATATTATTTATATTTATTCCATTTCATTGCTAAATTATAAAAAATAATAAATTGGTTGCATTTAAAATTAAAATTAAATTAATTGCAACATGCACACCAAATGATTCAGTTATCATTTGTTGTGCATGTTGCAAAATTTAGATTTAAAATTAATTCTGACGTGGAACGTTACAGCCCTCATTACGGTGATGTTGTTCTCGACATTTTACTTCAAAACATCATTCCGTGATAAATGTTGGGGGAAACCAGGAGGGAAACCCATACCATAATAATGCATTCACTAAAGTAAGAACGTTCTTCAAATGTAGAACTAGAGCATTTGGAAAAAAAAAACTATTGAGTTTTTCTTATACATTCGAAGTAAAAAGAAGAAAGCGTTGATAGAAAAACATCCAATTTCACAGAAAGGATAAAAGAGAAAGTTTCTGGTCTGAAGAGTAAACTTAGGACTATTTAGCTTTAGGAGAGTCCGCATATCCACAGGTTGCATTTTTTCTGCCAGCCTTAGGTAAAATTGAAAAAATTAGACATATTTCTTTCAGATAATCCTCAAACTCCTCCACAACCATGCGGATGGTCCACCGGCCACTTTAGGCTTGGTTAGGCTAAGCATAGGCATATTTTTAGAAAAGCCAGAATCTCCACAAATTGTATTTTTTCTCCCCGACTTGAGTTGAATTGTCAAAAGTGGATAATATTCTTTATGATAAGCCTCAAACCCCGGATCCAGAGCCTTCAGGATGGTCCTGAAACGAAGAAAACCTTTATGGGTACTTATTTCACGAATAATTTTAAAAAAGGCCAGAATCGCCGCAAATTGTATTTTTTCTCCCCGATTTGAGCTGAATTGTCAAAAGTGGATAATATTCTTTATGATAAGCCTCAAACCCCGGATCCAGAGCCTTCAGGATGGTCCTAAAACGAAAAAAACATTTATGGGGTCTTATTTCACGATTAATTTTAAAAAAGGCCAGAATCGCCACAAATTGTATTTTTTCTCCCCGATTTGAGCTGAATTGTCAAAAGTGGATAATATTCTTTATGATAAGCCTCAAACCCCGGATCCAGAGCCTTCAGGATGGTCCTGAAACGAAAAAAACCTTTATGGGTCCTTATTTCACGAATAATTTTAAAAAAGGCCAGAATCGCCACAAATTGTATTTTTTCTCCCCGATTTGAGCTGAATTGTCAAAAGTGGATAATATTCTTTATGATAAGCATCAAACCCCGGATCAAGAGCCTTCAGGATGGTCCTGAAACGAAAAAAACCTTTATGGGTCCTTATTTCACGAATAATTTTAAAAAAGGCCAGAATCGCCCCAAATTGTATTTTTTCTCCCCGATTTGAGCTGAATTGTCAAAAGTGGATAATATTCTTTGTGATAAGCCTCAAACCCCGGATCCAGAGCCATCAGGATGGTCCTGAAACGAAAAAAACCTTTATGGGTCCTTATTTCACGATTAATTTTAAAAAAGGCCAGATTCGCCCCAAATTGTATTTTTTCTCCCCGATTTGAGCTGAATTGTCAAAAGTGGATAATATTCTTTATGATAAGCCTCAAACCCCGGATCCAGAGCCTTCAGGATGGTCCTGAAACGAAAAAAACCTTTATGGGTCCTTATTTCACGATTAATTTTAAAAAAGGCCAGAATCGCCCCAAATTGTATTTTTTCTCCCCGATTTGAGCTGAATTGTCAAAAGTGGATAATATTCTTTATGATAAGCATCAAACCCCGGATCCAGAGCCTTCAGGATGGTCCTGAAACGAAAAAAACCTTTATGGGTCCTCATTTCACGAATAATTTTAAAAAAGGCCAGAATCGCCACAAATTGTATTTTTTCTCCCCGATTTGAGCTGAATTGTCAAAAGTGGATAATATTCTTTGTGATAAGCCTCAAACCCCGGATCCAGAGCCATCA
>NW_026986551.1:0-26884 GCF_031761385.1 Necator americanus | reverse complement strand
GAAACAACGTTATGTGCTCAAACAGGCCCAAATGCGCTGAGTGGTGCAATTTGGGGGCCGGTGGAGTGAAGTCGGTGTGAGGGCGAAGCCTAGAAACAACGTTATGTGCTCAAACAGGCCCAAATGCGCTGAGTGGTGCAATTTGGGGGCCGGTGGAGTGAAGTCGGTGTTAGGGCGAAGCCTAGAAACAACGTTATGTGCTCAAACAGGCCCAAATGCGCTGAGTGGTGCAATTTGGGGGCCGGTGGAGTGAAGTCGGTGTGAGGGCGAAGCCTAGAAACAACGTTATGTGCTCAAACAGGCCCAAATGCGCTGAGTGGTGCAATTTGGGGGCCGGTGGAGTGAAGTCGGTGTTAGGGCGAAGCCTAGAAACAACGTTATGTGCTCAAACAGGCCCAAATGCGCTGAGTGGTGCAATTTGGGGGCCGGTGGAGTGAAGTCGGTGTTAGGGCGAAGCCTAGAAACAACGTTATGTGCTCAAACAGTGCCCAAATGCGCTGAGTGGTGCAATTTGGGGGCCGGTGGAGTGAAGTCGGTGTTAGGGCGAAGCCTAGAAACAACGTTATGCGCTCAAACAGGCCCAAATGCGCTGAGTGGTGCAATTTGGGGGCCGGTGGAGTGAAGTCGGTGTTAGGGCGAAGCCTAGAAACAACGTTATGTGCTCAAACAGGCCCAAATGCGCTGAGTGGTGCAATTTGGGGGCCGGTGGAGTGAAGTCGGTGTTAGGGCGAAGCCTAGAAACAACGTTATGTGCTCAAACAGGCCCAAATGCGCTGAGTGGTGCAATTTGGGGGCCGGTGGAGTGAAGTCGGTGTTAGGGCGAAGCCTAGAAACAACGTTATGTGCTCAAACAGGCCCAAATGCGCTGAGTGGTGCAATTTGGGGGCCGGTGGAGTGAAGTCGGTGTTAGGGCGAAGCCTAGAAACAACGTTATGTGCTCAAACAGGCCCAAATGCGCTGAGTGGTGCAATTTGGGGGCCGGTGGAGTGAAGTCGGTGTTAGGGCGAAGCCTAGAAACAACGTTATGTGCTCAAACAGTCCCAAATGCGCTGAGTGGTGCAATTTGGGGGCCGGTGGAGTGAAGTCGGTGTTAGGGCGAAGCCTAGAAACAACGTTATGTGCTCAAACAGGCCCAAATGCGCTGAGTGGTGCAATTTGGGGGCCGGTGGAGTGAAGTCGGTGTTAGGGCGAAGCCTAGAAACAACGTTATGTGCTCAAACAGGCCCAAATGCGCTGAGTGGTGCAATTTGGGGGCCGGTGGAGTGAAGTCGGTGTTAGGGCGAAGCCTAGAAACAACGTTATGTGCTCAAACAGGCCCAAATGCGCTGAGTGGTGCAATTTGGGGGCCGGTGGAGTGAAGTCGGTGTTAGGGCGAAGCCTAGAAACAACGTTATGTGCTCAAACGTGCCCAAATGCGCTGAGTGGTGCAATTTGGGGGCCGGTGGAGTGAAGTCGGTGTTAGGGCGAAGCCTAGAAACAACGTTATGTGCTCAAACAGGCCCAAATGCGCTGAGTGGTGCAATTTGGGGGCCGGTGGAGTGAAGTCGGTGTTAGGGCGAAGCCTAGAAACAACGTTATGTGCTCAAACAGGCCCAAATGCGCTGAGTGGTGCAATTTGGGGGCCGGTGGAGTGAAGTCGGTGTTAGGGCGAAGCCTAGAAACAACGTTATGTGCTCAAACAATCCCAAATGCGCTGAGTGGTGCAATTTGGTTGCCGGTGGAGTGAAGTCGGTGTGAGGGCGAAGCCTAGAAACAACGTTATGTGCTCAAACAGGCCCAAATGCGCTGAGTGGTGCAATTTGGGGGCCGGTGGAGTGAAGTCGGTGTTAGGGCGAAGCCTAGAAACAACGTTATGTGCTCAAACAGGCCCAAATGCGCTGAGTGGTGCAATTTGGGGGCCGGTGGAGTGAAGTCGGTGTTAGGGCGAAGCCTAGAAACAACGTTATGTGCTCAAACAGGCCCAAATGCGCTGAGTGGTGCAATTTGGGGGCCGGTGGAGTGAAGTCGGTGTTAGGGCGAAGCCTAGAAACAACGTTATGTGCTCAAACAGGCCCAAATGCGCTGAGTGGTGCAATTTGGGGGCCGGTGGAGTGAAGTCGGTGTTAGGGCGAAGCCTAGAAACAACGTTATGTGCTCAAACAGGCCCAAATGCGCTGAGTGGTGCAATTTGGGGGCCGGTGGAGTGAAGTCGGTGTTAGGGCGAAGCCTAGAAACAACGTTATGTGCTCAAACAGGCCCAAATGCGCTGAGTGGTGCAATTTGGGGGCCGGTGGAGTGAAGTCGGTGTTAGGGCGAAGCCTAGAAACAACGTTATGTGCTCAAACAGGCCCAAATGCGCTGAGTGGTGCAATTTGGGGGCCGGTGGAGTGAAGTCGGTGTTAGGGCGAAGCCTAGAAACAACGTTATGTGCTCAAACAGGCCCAAATGCGCTGAGTGGTGCAATTTGGGGGCCGGTGGAGTGAAGTCGGTGTTAGGGCGAAGCCTAGAAACAACGTTATGTGCTCAAACAGGCCCAAATGCGCTGAGTGGTGCAATTTGGGGGCCGGTGGAGTGAAGTCGGTGTTAGGGCGAAGCCTAGAAACAACGTTATGTGCTCAAAAGTGCCCAAATGCGCTGAGTGGTGCAATTTGGGGGCCGGTGGAGTGAAGTCGGTGTTAGGGCGAAGCCTAGAAACAACGTTATGTGCTCAAACAGTGCCCAAATGCGCTGAGTGGTGCAATTTGGGGGCCGGTGGAGTGAAGTCGGTGTTAGGGCGAAGCCTAGAAACAACGTTATGTGCTCAAACAGGCCCAAATGCGCTGAGTGGTGCAATTTGGGGGCCGGTGGAGTGAAGTCGGTGTTAGGGCGAAGCCTAGAAACAACGTTATGTGCTCAAACAGGCCCAAATGCGCTGAGTGGTGCAATTTGGGGGCCGGTGGAGTGAAGTCGGTGTTAGGGCGAAGCCTAGAAACAACGTTATGTGCTCAAACAGGCCCAAATGCGCTGAGTGGTGCAATTTGGGGGCCGGTGGAGTGAAGTCGGTGTTAGGGCGAAGCCTAGAAACAACGTTATGTGCTCAAACAGGCCCAAATGCGCTGAGTGGTGCAATTTGGGGGCCGGTGGAGTGAAGTCGGTGTTAGGGCGAAGCCTAGAAACAACGTTATGTGCTCAAACAGGCCCAAATGCGCTGAGTGGTGCAATTTGGGGGCCGGTGGAGTGAAGTCGGTGTTAGGGCGAAGCCTAGAAACAACGTTATGTGCTCAAACAGGCCCAAATGCGCTGAGTGGTGCAATTTGGGGGCCGGTGGAGTGAAGTCGGTGTTAGGGCGAAGCCTAGAAACAACGTTATGTGCTCAAACAGGCCCAAATGCGCTGAGTGGTGCAATTTGGGGGCCGGTGGAGTGAAGTCGGTGTTAGGGCGAAGCCTAGAAACAACGTTATGTGCTCAAACAGGCCCAAATGCGCTGAGTGGTGCAATTTGGGGGCCGGTGGAGTGAAGTCGGTGTTAGGGCGAAGCCTAGAAACAACGTTATGTGCTCAAACAGGCCCAAATGCGCTGAGTGGTGCAATTTGGGGGCCGGTGGAGTGAAGTCGGTGTTAGGGCGAAGCCTAGAAACAACGTTATGTGCTCAAACAGGCCCAAATGCGCTGAGTGGTGCAATTTGGGGGCCGGTGGAGTGAAGTCGGTGTTAGGGCGAAGCCTAGAAACAACGTTATGTGCTCAAACAGGCCCAAATGCGCTGAGTGGTGCAATTTGGGGGCCGGTGGAGTGAAGTCGGTGTTAGGGCGAAGCCTAGAAACAACGTTATGTGCTCAAACAGGCCCAAATGCGCTGAGTGGTGCAATTTGGGGGCCCCTGGAGTAAAGTCGGTGTGAGGGCGAAGCCTAGAAACAACGTTATGTGCTAAAACAGCCCCAAATGCGCTGAGTGGTGCAATTTGGGGGCCGGTGTAGTGAAGTCGGTGTTAGGGCGAAGCTTAGAAACAACGTTATGTGCTCAAAAGTGCCCAAATGCGCTGAGTGGTGCAATTTGGGGGCCGGTGGAGTGAAGTCGGTGTTAGGGCGAAGCCTAGAAACAACGTTATGTGCTCAAACAGGCCCAAATGCGCTGAGTGGTGCAATTTGGGGGCCGGTGGAGTGAAGTCGGTGTTAGGGCGAAGCCTAGAAACAACGTTATGTGCTCAAAAGTGCCCAAATGCGCTGTACGGTGCAATTTGGGGGCCGGTGGAGTGAAGTCGGTGTTAGGGCGAAGCCTAGAAACAACGTTATGTGCTCAAACAGGCCCAAATGCGCTGAGTGGTGCAATTTGGGGGCCGGTGGAGTGAAGTCGGTGTTAGGGCGAAGCCTAGAAACAACGTTATGTGCTCA
Source organism: Necator americanus (assembly GCF_031761385.1). Taxonomy (NCBI): domain Eukaryota; kingdom Metazoa; phylum Nematoda; class Chromadorea; order Rhabditida; family Ancylostomatidae; genus Necator; species Necator americanus. Next base: position 22,538 of record NW_026986551.1, on the reverse strand, counting down.
AACAGGCCCAAATGCGCTGAGTGGTGCAATTTGGGGGCCGGTGGAGTAATGTCGCCGTGAAGGTGAAGCCTAGAAACAACGTTATGTGCTCAAACAGGCCCAAATGCGCTGAGTGGTGCAATTTGGGGGCCGGTGGAGTGAAGTCGGTGTGAGGGCGAAGCCTAGAAACAACGTTATGTGCTCAAACAGGCCCAAATGCGCTGAGTGGTGCAATTTGGGGGCCGGTGGAGTAAAGTCGGTGTTAGGGCGAAGCCTAGAAACAACGTTATGTGCTCAAACAGGCCCAAATGCGCTGAGTGGTGCAATTTGGGGGCCGGTGGAGTGAAGTCGGTGTTAGGGCGAAGCCTAGAAACAACGTTATGTGCTCAAACAGGCCCAAATGCGCTGAGTGGTGCAATTTGGGGGCCGGTGGAGTGAAGTCGGTGTTAGGGCGAAGCCTAGAAACAACGTTATGTGCTCAAACAGGCCCAAATGCGCTGAGTGGTGCAATTTGGGGGCCGGTGGAGTGAAGTCGGTGTGAGGGCGAAGCCTAGAAACAACGTTATGTGCTCAAACAGGCCCAAATGCGCTGAGTGGTGCAATTTGGGGGCCGGTGGAGTGAAGTCGGTGTTAGGGCGAAGCCTAGAAACAACGTTATGTGCTCAAACAGGCCCAAATGCGCTGAGTGGTGCAATTTGGGGGCCGGTGGAGTGAAGTCGGTGTTAGGGCGAAGCCTAGAAACAACGTTATGTGCTCAAACAGGCCCAAATGCGCTGAGTGGTGGTGCAATTTGGGGGCCGGTGGAGTGAAGTCGGTGTTAGGGCGAAGCCTAGAAACAACGTTATGTGCTCAAACAGGCCCAAATGCGCTGAGTGGTGCAATTTGGGGGCCCCTGGAGTAAAGTCGGTGTGAGGGCGAAGCCTAGAAACAACGTTATGTGCTCAAACAGGCCCAAATGCGCTGTGTGGTGCAATTTGGGGGCCGGTGGAGTAAAGTCGGTGTGAAGGTGAAGCCTAGAAACAACGTTATGTGCTCAAACAGGCCCAAATGCGCTGAGTGGTGCAATTTGGGGGCCGGTGGAGTGAAGTCGGTGTGAGGGCGAAGCCTAGAAACAACGTTATGTGCTCAAACAGGCCCAAATGCGCTGAGTGGTGCAATTTGGGGGCCGGTGGAGTGAAGTCGGTGTGAGGGCGAAGCCTAGAAACAACGTTATGTGCTCAAACAGGCCCAAATGCGCTGAGTGGTGCAATTTGGGGGCCGGTGGAGTGAAGTCGGTGTTAGGGCGAAGCCTAGAAACAACGTTATGTGCTCAAACAGGCCCAAATGCGCTGTATGGTGCAATTTGGGGGCCGGTGGAGTGAAGTCGGTGTGAGGGCGAAGCCTAGAAACAACGTTATGTGCTCAAACAGGCCCAAATGCGCTGAATGGTGCAATTTGGGGGCCGGTGGAGTGAAGTCGGTGTGAGGGCGAAGCCTAGAAACAACGTTATGTGCTCAAACAGGCCCAAATGCGCTGAGTGGTGCAATTTGGGGGCCGGTGGAGTGAAGTCGGTGTGAGGGCGAAGCCTAGAAACAACGTTATGTGCTCAAACAGGCCCAAATGCGCTGTGTGGTGCAATTTGGGGGCCGGTGGAGTGAAGTCGGTGTGAGGGCGAAGCCTAGAAACAACGTTATGTGCTCAAACAGGCCCAAATGCGCTGAGTGGTGCAATTTGGGGGCCGGTGGAGTGAAGTCGGTGTGAGGGCGAAGCCTAGAAACAACGTTATGTGCTCAAACAGGCCCAAATGCGCTGTAGTGGTGCAATTTGGGGGCCGGTGGAGTGAAGTCGGTGTTAGGGCGAAGCCTAGAAACAACGTTATGTGCTCAAACAGGCCCAAATGCGCTGTGTGGTGCAATTTGGGGGCCGGTGGAGTAATGTCGCCGTGAAGGTGAAGCCTAGAAACAACGTTATGTGCTCAAACAGGCCCAAATGCGCTGAGTGGTGCAATTTGGGGGCCGGTGGAGTGAAGTCGGTGTGAGGGCGAAGCCTAGAAACAACGTTATGTGCTCAAACAGGCCCAAATGCGCTGTATGGTGCAATTTGGGGGCCGGTGGAGTAATGTCGCCGTGAAGGTGAAGCCTAGAAACAACGTTATGTGCTCAAACAGGCCCAAATGCGCTGAGTGGTGCAATTTGGGGGCCGGTGGAGTGAAGTCGGTGTGAGGGCGAAGCCTAGAAACAACGTTATGTGCTCAAACAGGCCCAAATGCGCTGTATGGTGCAATTTGGGGGCCCCTGGAGTAAAGTCGGTGTGAGGGCGAAGCCTAGAAACAACGTTATGTGCTAAAACAGCCCCAAATGCGCTGAGTGGTGCAATTTGGGGGCCGGTGGAGTGAAGTCGGTGTGAGGGCGAAGCTTAGAAACAACGTTATGTGCTCAAACAGGCCCAAATGCGCTGTATGGTGCAATTTGGGGGCCGGTGGAGTGAAGTCGGTGTGAGGGCGAAGCCTAGAAACAACGTTATGTGCTCAAACGTGCCCAAATGCGCTGAGTGGTGCAATTTAGGGGGCCGGTGGAGTAATGTCGCCGTGAAGGTGAAGCCTAGAAACAACGTTATGTGCTCAAACAGGCCCAAATGCGCTGAGTGGTGCAATTTGGGGGCCGGTGGAGTGAAGTCGGTGTGAGGGCGAAGCCTAGAAACAACGTTATGTGCTCAAACAGGCCCAAATGCGCTGAGTGGTGCAATTTGGGGGCCGGTGGAGTAAAGTCGGTGTGAGGGCGAAGCCTAGAAACAACGTTATGTGCTCAAACAGGCCCAAATGCGCTGAATGGTGCAATTTGGGGGCCGGTGGAGTGAAGTCGGTGTGAGGGCGAAGCCTAGAAACAACGTTATGTGCTCAAACAGGCCCAAATGCGCTGAATGGTGCAATTTGGGGGCCGGTGGAGTGAAGTCGGTGTGAGGGCGAAGCCTAGAAACAACGTTATGTGCTCAAACAGGCCCAAATGCGCTGTGTGGTGCAATTTGGGGGCCGGTGGAGTGAAGTCGGTGTGAGGGCGAAGCCTAGAAACAACGTTATGTGCTCAAACAGGCCCAAATGCGCTGAGTGGTGCAATTTGGGGGCCCCTGGAGTAAAGTCGGTGTGAGGGCGAAGCCTAGAAACAACGTTATGTGCTCAAACAGGCCCAAATGCGCTGTATGGTGCAATTTGGGGGCCGGTGGAGTAATGTCGCCGTGAAGGTGAAGCCTAGAAACAACGTTATGTGCTCAAACAGGCCCAAATGCGCTGTATGGTGCAATTTGGGGGCCGGTGGAGTGAAGTCGGTGTGAGGGCGAAGCCTAGAAACAACGTTATGTGCTCAAACAGGCCCAAATGCGCTGAGTGGTGCAATTTGGGGGCCGGTGGAGTAAAGTCGGTGTGAGGGCGAAGCCTAGAAACAACGTTATGTGCTCAAACGTGCCCAAATGCGCTGAGTGGTGCAATTTGGGGGCCGGTGGAGTAATGTCGCCGTGAAGGTGAAGCCTAGAAACAACGTTATGTGCTCAAACAGGCCCAAATGCGCTGAGTGGTGCAATTTGGGGGCCGGTGGAGTGAAGTCGGTGTGAGGGCGAAGCCTAGAAACAACGTTATGTGCTCAAACAGGCCCAAATGCGCTGTATGGTGCAATTTGGGGGCCGGTGGAGTAATGTCGGCGTGAAGGTGAAGCCTAGAAACAACGTTATGTGCTCAAACAGGCCCAAATGCGCTGTATGGTGCAATTTGGGGGCCGGTGGAGTAATGTCGGCGTGAAGGTGAAGCCTAGAAACAACGTTATGTGCTCAAACAGGCCCAAATGCGCTGTATGGTGCAATTTGGGGGCCGGTGGAGTAATGTCGCCGTGAAGGTGAAGCCTAGAAACAACGTTATGTGCTCAAACAGGCCCAAATGCGCTGAGTGGTGCAATTTGGGGGCCGGTGGAGTGAAGTCGGTGTGAGGGCGAAGCCTAGAAACAACGTTATGTGCTCAAACAGGCCCAAATGCGCTGTATGGTGCAATTTGGGGGCCGGTGGAGTAAAGTCGGTGGTAGGGCGAAGCCTAGAAACAACGTTATGTGCTCAAACAGGCCCAAATGCGCTGAGTGGTGCAATTTGGGGGCCGGTGGAGTGAAGTCGGTGTGAGGGCGAAGCCTAGAAACAACGTTATGTGCTCAAACAGGCCCAAATGCGCTGTATGGTGCAATTTGGGGGCCCCTGGAGTAAAGTCGGTGTGAGGGCGAAGCCTAGAAACAACGTTATGTGCTCAAACAGGCCCAAATGCGCTGTATGGTGCAATTTGGGGGCCGGTGGAGTAATGTCGCCGTGAAGGTGAAGCCTAGAAACAACGTTATGTGCTCAAACAGGCCCAAATGCGCTGTGTGGTGCAATTTGGGGGCCGGTGGAGTGAAGTCGGTGTGAGGGCGAAGCCTAGAAACAACGTTATGTGCTCAAACAGGCCCAAATGCGCTGAGTGGTGCAATTTGGGGGCCGGTGGAGTAAAGTCGGTGTGAGGGCGAAGCCTAGAAACAACGTTATGTGCTCAAACAGGCCCAAATGCGCTGTAGTGGTGCAATTTGGGGGCCGCTGGAGTAAAGTCGGTGTGAGGGCGAAGCCTAGAAACAACGTTATGTGCTCAAACAGGCCCAAATGCGCTGTAGTGGTGCAATTTGGGGGCCCCTGGAGTAAAGTCGGTGTGAGGGCGAAGCCTAGAAACAACGTTATGTGCTCAAACAGGCCCAAATGCGCTGTATGGTGCAATTTGGGGGCCGGTGGAGTAAAGTCGGTGTGAGGGCGAAGCCTAGAAACAACGTTATGTGCTCAAACAGGCCCAAATGCGCTGAGTGGTGCAATTTGGGGGCCGGTGGAGTGAAGTCGGTGTGAGGGCGAAGCCTAGAAACAACGTTATGTGCTCAAACAGGCCCAAATGCGCTGAGTGGTGCAATTTGGGGGCCGGTGGAGTGAAGTCGGCGTGAAGGTGAAGCCTAGAAACAACGTTATGTGCTCAAACGGGCCCAAATGCGCTGTATGGTGCAATTTGGGGGCCGGTGGAGTGAAGTCGGTGTGAGGGCGAAGCTTAGAAACAACGTTATGTGCTCAAACAGGCCCAAATGCGCTGTATGGTGCAATTTGGGGGCCGGTGGAGTAAAGTCGGTGTGAGGGCGAAGCCTAGAAACAACGTTATGTGCTCAAACAGGCCCAAATGCGCTGTATGGTGCAATTTGGGGGCCGGTGGAGTGAAGTCGGTGTGAGGGCGAAGCTTAGAAACAACGTTATGTGCTCAAACAGGCCCAAATGCGCTGTATGGTGCAATTTGGGGGCCGGTGGAGTAATGTCGCCGTGAAGGTGAAGCCTAGAAACAACGTTATGTGCTCAAACAGGCCCAAATGCGCTGAGTGGTGCAATTTGGGGGCCGGTGGAGTGAAGTCGGTGTGAGGGCGAAGCCTAGAAACAACGTTATGTGCTCAAACAGGCCCAAATGCGCTGTATGGTGCAATTTGGGGGCCGGTGGAGTAATGTCGCCGTGAAGGTGAAGCCTAGAAACAACGTTATGTGCTCAAACAGGCCCAAATGCGCTGAATGGTGCAATTTGGGGGCCGGTGGAGTGAAGTCGGTGTTAGGGCGAAGCCTAGAAACAACGTTATGTGCTCAAACAGGCCCAAATGCGCTGAGTGGTGCAATTTGGGGGCCGGTGGAGTGAAGTCGGTGTGAGGGCGAAGCCTAGAGACAACGTTATGTGCTCAAACAAGCCCAAATGCGCTGTATGGTGCAATGTAGGGGCCGGTAGAGTAAAGTCGGTGTTAGGGCGAAGCCTAGAAACAACGTTATGTGCTCAAACAGGCCCAAATGCGCTGTATGGTGCAATTTGGGGGCCGGTGGAGTGAAGTCGGTGTGAGGGCGAAGCCTAGAAACAACGTTATGCGCTCAAACGTGCCCAAATGCGCTGAGTGGTGCAATGTAGGGGCCGGTGGAGTAATGTCGCCGTGAAGGTGAAGCCTAGAAACAACGTTATGCGCTCAAACTTGCCCAAATGCGCTGTATGGTGCAATTTGGGGGCCGGTGGAGTGAAGTCGGTGTGAGGGCGAAGCCTAGAAACAACGTTATGTGCTCAAACAGGCCCAAATGCGCTGTATGGTGCAATTTGGGGGCCGGTGGAGTAATGTCGCCGTGAAGGTGAAGCCTAGAAACAACGTTATGTGCTCAAACAGGCCCAAATGCGCTGAGTGGTGCAATTTGGGGGCCGGTGGAGTGAAGTCGGTGTGAGGGCGAAGCCTAGAAACAACGTTATGTGCTCAAACAGGCCCAAATGCGCTGAATGGTGCAATTTGGGGGCCGGTGGAGTGAAGTCGGTGTGAGGGCGAAGCCTAGAAACAACGTTATGTGCTCAAACAGGCCCAAATGCGCTGTATGGTGCAATTTGGGGGCCGGTGGAGTGAAGTCGGTGTTAGGGCGAAGCCTAGAAACAACGTTATGTGCTCAAACAGGCCCAAATGCGCTGTGTGGTGCAATTTGGGGGCCGGTGGAGTAAAGTCGGTGTGAGGGCGAAGCCTTGTAACAACGTTATGTGCTCAAACAGGCCCAAATGCGCTGTAGTGGTGCAATTTGGGGGCCGGTGGAGTGAAGTCGGTGTGAGGGCGAAGCCTAGAAACAACGTTATGTGCTCAAACAGGCCCAAATGCGCTGAGTGGTGCAATTTGGGGGCCGGTGGAGTGAAGTCGGTGTGAGGGCGAAGCCTAGAAACAACGTTATGTGCTCAAACAGGCCCAAATGCGCTGTATGGTGCAATTTGGGGGCCGGTGGAGTGAATGTCGGTGTGAGGGCGAAGCCTAGAAACAACGTTATGTGCTCAAACAGGCCCAAATGCGCTGTGTGGTGCAATTTGGGGGCCGGTGGAGTGAAGTCGGTGTGAGGGCGAAGCCTAGAAACAACGTTATGTGCTCAAACAGGCCCAAATGCGCTGTATGGTGCAATTTGGGGGCCGGTGGAGTAAAGTCGGTGTTAGGGCGAAGCCTAGAAACAACGTTATGTGCTCAAACAGGCCCAAATGCGCTGTATGGTGCAATTTGGGGGCCGGTGGAGTAAAGTCGGTGTGAAGGTGAAGCCTAGAAACAACGTTATGTGCTCAAACAGGCCCAAATGCGCTGAGTGGTGCAATTTGGGGGCCGGTGGAGTGAAGTCGGTGTGAGGGTGAAGCTTAGAAACAACGTTATGTGCTCAAACGGGCCCAAATGCGCTGAGTGGTGCAATTTGGGGGCCGGTGGAGTGAAGTCGGTGTGAGGGCGAAGCCTAGAAACAACGTTATGTGCTCAAACAGGCCCAAATGCGCTGTATGGTGCAATTTGGGGGCCGGTGGAGTAATGTCGCCGTGAAGGTGAAGCCTAGAAACAACGTTATGTGCTCAAACAGGCCCAAATGCGCTGAGTGGTGCAATTTGGGGGCCGGTGGAGTAATGTCGGTGTGAGGGCGAAGCCTAGAAACAACGTTATGTGCTCAAACAGGCCCAAATGCGCTGTATGGTGCAATTTGGGGGCCGGTGGAGTGAAGTCGGTGTGAGGGCGAAGCCTAGAAACAACGTTATGTGCTCAAACAGGCCCAAATGCGCTGTATGGTGCAATTTGGGGGCCGGTGGAGTAAAGTCGGCGTGAAGGTGAAGCCTAGAAACAACGTTATGTGCTCAAACAGGCCCAAATGCGCTGTGTGGTGCAATTTGGGGGCCGGTGGAGTGAAGTCGGTGTGAGGGCGAAGCCTAGAAACAACGTTATGTGCTCAAACAGGCCCAAATGCGCTGTGTGGTGCAATTTGGGGGCCGGTGGAGTGAAGTCGGTGTGAGGGCGAAGCCTAGAAACAACGTTATGTGCTCAAACAGGCCCAAATGCGCTGTATGGTGCAATTTGGGGGCCGGTGGAGTGAAGTCGGTGTGAGGGTGAAGCCTTTTAACAACGTTATGTGCTCAAACAGGCCCAAATGCGCTGAGTGGTGCAATTTGGGGGCCGGTGGAGTGAAGTCGGTGTGAGGGCGAAGCCTAGAAACAACGTTATGTGCTCAAACAGGCCCAAATGCGCTGAGTGGTGCAATTTGGGGGCCGGTGGAGTGAAGTCGGTGTGAGGGCGAAGCCTAGAAACAACGTTATGTGCTCAAACAGGCCCAAATGCGCTGTAGTGGTGCAATTTGGGGGCCGGTGGAGTAAAGTCGGTGTGAAGGGCGAAGCCTAGAAACAACGTTATGTGCTCAAACAGGCCCAAATGCGCTGTAGTGGTGCAATTTGGGGGCCGGTGGAGTGAAGTCGGTGTGAGGGCGAAGCTTAGAAACAACGTTATGTGCTCAAACAGGCCCAAATGCGCTGTATGGTGCAATTTGGGGGCCGGTGGAGTAAAGTCGGTGTTAAGGTGAAGCCTAGAAACAACGTTATGTGCTCAAACAGGCCCAAATGCGCTGTAGTGGTGCAATTTGGGGGCCGGTGGAGTGAAGTCGGTGTGAGGGCGAAGCCTAGAAACAACGTTATGTGCTCAAACAGGCCCAAATGCGCTGTGTGGTGCAATTTGGGGGCCGGTGGAGTGAAGTCGGTGTGAGGGCGAAGCCTAGAAACAACGTTATGTGCTCAAACAGGCCCAAATGCGCTGTGTGGTGCAATTTGGGGGCCGGTGGAGTGAATGTCGGTGTGAGGGCGAAGCCTAGAAACAACGTTATGTGCTCAAACAGGCCCAAATGCGCTGAGTGGTGCAATTTGGGGGCCGGTGGAGTAATGTCGGCGTGAAGGTGAAGCCTAGAAACAACGTTATGTGCTCAAACAGGCCCAAATGCGCTGTATGGTGCAATTTGGGGGCCGGTGGAGTGAAGTCGGTGTGAGGGTGAAGCCTAGAAACAACGTTATGTGCTCAAACAGGCCCAAATGCGCTGTATGGTGCAATTTGGGGGCCGGTGGAGTGAAGTCGGTGTGAGGGCGAAGCTTAGAAACAACGTTATGTGCTCAAACAGGCCCAAATGCGCTGTATGGTGCAATTTGGGGGCCGGTGGAGTAAAGTCGGTGTTAAGGGCGAAGCCTAGAAACAACGTTATGTGCTCAAACAGGCCCAAATGCGCTGTGTGGTGCAATTTGGGGGCCGGTGGAGTGAAGTCGGTGTGAGGGCGAAGCCTAGAAACAACGTTATGTGCTCAAACAGGCCCAAATGCGCTGTATGGTGCAATTTGGGGGCCGGTGGAGTAATGTCGGCGTGAAGGTGAAGCCTAGAAACAACGTTATGTGCTCAAACAGGCCCAAATGCGCTGTATGGTGCAATTTGGGGGCCGGTGGAGTGAAGTCGGTGTTAGGGCGAAGCCTAGAAACAACGTTATGTGCTCAAACAGGCCCAAATGCGCTGTATGGTGCAATTTGGGGGCCGGTGGAGTAATGTCGCCGTGAAGGTGAAGCCTAGAAACAACGTTATGTGCTCAAACAGGCCCAAATGCGCTGAATGGTGCAATTTGGGGGCCGGTGGAGTGAAGTCGGTGTGAGGGCGAAGCCTAGAAACAACGTTATGTGCTCAAACAGGCCCAAATGCGCTGAGTGGTGCAATTTGGGGGCCGGTGGAGTGAAGTCGGTGTGAGGGCGAAGCCTAGAAACAACGTTATGTGCTCAAACAGGCCCAAATGCGCTGTATGGTGCAATTTGGGGGCCGGTGGAGTGAATGTCGGTGTGAAGGTGAAGCCTAGAAACAACGTTATGTGCTCAAACAGGCCCAAATGCGCTGAGTGGTGCAATTTGGGGGCCGGTGGAGTGAAGTCGGTGTTAGGGCGAAGCCTAGAAACAACGTTATGTGCTCAAACAGGCCCAAATGCGCTGTAGTGGTGCAATTTGGGGGCCGGTGGAGTGAAGTCGGTGTTAGGGCGAAGCCTAGAAACAACGTTATGTGCTCAAACAGGCCCAAATGCGCTGTATGGTGCAATTTGGGGGCCGGTGGAGTGAATGTCGGTGTGAAGGTGAAGCCTAGAAACAACGTTATGTGCTCAAACAGGCCCAAATGCGCTGTAGTGGTGCAATTTGGGGGCCGGTGGAGTGAAGTCGGTGTGAGGGCGAAGCCTAGAAACAACGTTATGTGCTCAAACAGGCCCAAATGCGCTGTAGTGGTGCAATTTGGGGGCCGGTGGAGTAAAGTCGGTGTGAAGGTGAAGCCTAGAAACAACGTTATGTGCTCAAACAGGCCCAAATGCGCTGAGTGGTGCAATTTGGGGGCCGGTGGAGTGAAGTCGGTGTGAGGGCGAAGCCTAGAAACAACGTTATGTGCTCAAACAGGCCCAAATGCGCTGTATGGTGCAATGTAGGGGCCGGTGGAGTAATGTCGCCGTGAAGGTGAAGCCTAGAAACAACGTTATGTGCTCAAACAGGCCCAAATGCGCTGAGTGGTGCAATTTGGGGGCCGGTGGAGTGAAGTCGGTGTTAGGGCGAAGCCTAGAAACAACGTTATGTGCTCAAACAGGCCCAAATGCGCTGTATGGTGCAATTTGGGGGCCGGTGGAGTAATGTCGGTGTGAGGGTGAAGCCTAGAAACAACGTTATGTGCTCAAACAGGCCCAAATGCGCTGTGTGGTGCAATTTGGGGGCCGGTGGAGTGAAGTCGGTGTTAGGGCGAAGCCTAGAAACAACGTTATGTGCTCAAACAGGCCCAAATGCGCTGTATGGTGCAATTTGGGGGCCGGTGGAGTAAAGTCGGTGTGAGGGCGAAGCCTAGAAACAACGTTATGTGCTCAAACAGGCCCAAATGCGCTGTGTGGTGCAATTTGGGGGCCGGTGGAGTGAATGTCGGTGTGAGGGCGAAGCCTAGAAACAACGTTATGTGCTCAAACAGGCCCAAATGCGCTGTAGTGGTGCAATTTGGGGGCCGGTGGAGTGAAGTCGGTGTGAGGGCGAAGCCTAGAAACAACGTTATGTGCTCAAACAGGCCCAAATGCGCTGAGTGGTGCAATTTGGGGGCCGGTGGAGTAAAGTCGGTGTGAGGGCGAAGCCTAGAAACAACGTTATGTGCTCAAACAGGCCCAAATGCGCTGTATGGTGCAATTTGGGGGCCGGTGGAGTGAAGTCGGTGTGAGGGCGAAGCCTAGAAACAACGTTATGTGCTCAAACAGGCCCAAATGCGCTGTATGGTGCAATTTGGGGGCCGGTGGAGTAATGTCGCCGTGAAGGTGAAGCCTAGAAACAACGTTATGTGCTCAAACAGGCCCAAATGCGCTGAGTGGTGCAATTTGGGGGCCCCTGGAGTGAAGTCGCCGTGAAGGTGAAGCCTAGAAACAACGTTATGTGCTCAAACAGGCCCAAATGCGCTGTGTGGTGCAATTTGGGGGCCGGTGGAGTGAAGTCGGTGTGAGGGCGAAGCCTAGAAACAACGTTATGTGCTCAAACAGGCCCAAATGCGCTGTGTGGTGCAATTTGGGGGCCGGTGGAGTGAAGTCGGTGTTAGGGCGAAGCCTAGAAACAACGTTATGTGCTCAAACAGGCCCAAATGCGCTGTGTGGTGCAATTTGGGGGCCGGTGGAGTAAAGTCGGTGTGAGGGCGAAGCCTAGAAACAACGTTATGTGCTCAAACAGGCCCAAATGCGCTGAGTGGTGCAATTTGGGGGCCGGTGGAGTGAAGTCGGTGTGAGGGCGAAGCCTAGAAACAACGTTATGTGCTCAAACAGGCCCAAATGCGCTGAGTGGTGCAATTTGGGGGCCGGTGGAGTGAAGTCGGTGTGAGGGCGAAGCCTAGAAACAACGTTATGCGCTCAAACAGGCCCAAATGCGCTGTGTGGTGCAATTTGGGGGCCGGTGGAGTAATGTCGCCGTGAAGGTGAAGCCTAGAAACAACGTTATGCGCTCAAACAGGCCCAAATGCGCTGAGTGGTGCAATTTGGGGGCCGGTGGAGTGAAGTCGGTGTGAGGGCGAAGCCTAGAAACAACGTTATGTGCTCAAACAGGCCCAAATGCGCTGAGTGGTGCAATTTGGGGGCCGGTGGAGTGAAGTCGGTGTGAGGGCGAAGCCTAGAAACAACGTTATGTGCTCAAACAGGCCCAAATGCGCTGTGTGGTGCAATTTGGGGGCCGGTGGAGTGAATGTCGGTGTGAAGGTGAAGCCTAGAAACAACGTTATGTGCTCAAACAGGCCCAAATGCGCTGAGTGGTGCAATTTGGGGGCCGGTGGAGTGAAGTCGGTGTGAGGGCGAAGCCTAGAAACAACGTTATGTGCTCAAACAGGCCCAAATGCGCTGTATGGTGCAATTTGGGGGCCGGTGGAGTAAAGTCGGTGTGAGGGTGAAGCCTTTTAACAACGTTATGTGCTCAAACAGGCCCAAATGCGCTGAGTGGTGCAATTTGGGGGCCGGTGGAGTAATGTCGGCGTGAAGGTGAAGCCTAGAAACAACGTTATGTGCTCAAACAGGCCCAAATGCGCTGAGTGGTGCAATTTGGGGGCCGGTGGAGTGAAGTCGGTGTGAGGGCGAAGCCTAGAAACAACGTTATGTGCTCAAACAAGCCCAAATGCGCTGAGTGGTGCAATTTGGGGGCCGGTGGAGTGAAGTCGGTGTGAGGGCGAAGCCTAGAAACAACGTTATGTGCTCAAACAGGCCCAAATGCGCTGTATGGTGCAATTTGGGGGCCGGTGGAGTGAAGTCGGTGTGAAGGTGAAGCCTAGAAACAACGTTATGTGCTCAAACAGGCCCAAATGCGCTGTGTGGTGCAATTTGGGGGCCGGTGGAGTGAAGTCGGTGTGAGGGCGAAGCCTAGAAACAACGTTATGTGCTCAAACAGGCCCAAATGCGCTGAATGGTGCAATTTGGGGGCCGGTGGAGTAAAGTCGGTGTGAGGGCGAAGCCTAGAAACAACGTTATGTGCTCAAACAGGCCCAAATGCGCTGAGTGGTGCAATTTGGGGGCCGGTGGAGTGAATGTCGGTGTGAGGGCGAAGCCTAGAAACAACGTTATGTGCTCAAACAGGCCCAAATGCGCTGTATGGTGCAATTTGGGGGCCGGTGGAGTAAAGTCGGAGTGAAGGTGAAGCCTAGAAACAACGTTATGTGCTCAAACAGGCCCAAATGCGCTGTGTGGTGCAATTTGGGGGCCGGTGGAGTGAAGTCGGTGTGAGGGCGAAGCCTAGAAACAACGTTATGTGCTCAAACAGGCCCAAATGCGCTGAGTGGTGCAATTTGGGGGCCGGTGGAGTGAAGTCGGTGTGAGGGCGAAGCCTAGAAACAACGTTATGTGCTCAAACAGGCCCAAATGCGCTGAGTGGTGCAATTTGGGGGCCGGTGGAGTAATGTCGGCGTGAAGGTGAAGCCTAGAAACAACGTTATGTGCTCAAACAGGCCCAAATGCGCTGAGTGGTGCAATTTGGGGGCCGGTGGAGTGAAGTCGGTGTTAGGGCGAAGCCTAGAAACAACGTTATGTGCTCAAACAGGCCCAAATGCGCTGTATGGTGCAATTTGGGGGCCGGTGGAGTGAATGTCGCTGTGAAGGTGAAGCCTAGAAACAACGTTATGTGCTCAAACAGGCCCAAATGCGCTGAGTGGTGCAATTTGGGGGCCGGTGGAGTGAAGTCGGTGTGAGGGCGAAGCCTAGAAACAACGTTATGTGCTCAAACAGGCCCAAATGCGCTGTATGGTGCAATTTGGGGGCCGGTGGAGTGAAGTCGGTGTGAGGGCGAAGCTTAGAAACAACGTTATGTGCTCAAACAGGCCCAAATGCGCTGTATGGTGCAATTTGGGGGCCGGTGGAGTAATGTCGCCGTGAAGGTGAAGCCTAGAAACAACGTTATGTGCTCAAACAGGCCCAAATGCGCTGAGTGGTGCAATTTGGGGGCCGGTGGAGTAATGTCGCCGTGAAGGTGAAGCCTAGAAACAACGTTATGTGCTCAAACAGGCCCAAATGCGCTGAGTGGTGCAATTTGGGGGCCGGTGGAGTGAAGTCGGTGTGAGGGCGAAGCCTAGAAACAACGTTATGTGCTCAAACAGGCCCAAATGCGCTGAGTGGTGCAATTTGGGGGCCGGTGGAGTGAAGTCGGTGTGAGGGCGAAGCCTAGAAACAACGTTATGTGCTCAAACAGGCCCAAATGCGCTGTGTGGTGCAATTTGGGGGCCGGTGGAGTGAAGTCGGTGTGAGGGCGAAGCCTAGAAACAACGTTATGTGCTCAAACAGGCCCAAATGCGCTGAGTGGTGCAATTTGGGGGCCGGTGGAGTGAAGTCGGTGTGAGGGCGAAGCCTAGAAACAACGTTATGTGCTCAAACAGGCCCAAATGCGCTGAGTGGTGCAATTTGGGGGCCGGTGGAGTGAAGTCGGTGTGAGGGCGAAGCCTAGAAACAACGTTATGTGCTCAAACAGGCCCAAATGCGCTGAGTGGTGCAATTTGGGGGCCGGTGGAGTAATGTCGGCGTGAAGGTGAAGCCTAGAAACAACGTTATGTGCTCAAACAGGCCCAAATGCGCTGAGTGGTGCAATTTGGGGGCCGGTGGAGTGAAGTCGGTGTGAGGGCGAAGCCTAGAAACAACGTTATGTGCTCAAACAGGCCCAAATGCGCTGTATGGTGCAATTTGGGGGCCGGTGGAGTAATGTCGGTGTGAAGGTGAAGCCTAGAAACAACGTTATGTGCTCAAACAGGCCCAAATGCGCTGAGTGGTGCAATTTGGGGGCCGGTGGAGTGAAGTCGGTGTGAGGGCGAAGCCTAGAAACAACGTTATGTGCTCAAACAGGCCCAAATGCGCTGAGTGGTGCAATTTGGGGGCCGGTGGAGTGAAGTCGGTGTGAGGGCGAAGCCTAGAAACAACGTTATGTGCTCAAACAGGCCCAAATGCGCTGTAGTGGTGCAATTTGGGGGCCGGTGGAGTGAAGTCGGTGTTAGGGCGAAGCCTAGAAACAACGTTATGTGCTCAAACAGGCCCAAATGCGCTGAGTGGTGCAATTTGGGGGCCGGTGGAGTAAAGTCGGTGTGAGGGCGAAGCCTAGAAACAACGTTATGTGCTCAAACAGGCCCAAATGCGCTGTATGGTGCAATTTGGGGGCCGGTGGAGTAATGTCGCCGTGAAGGTGAAGCCTAGAAACAACGTTATGTGCTCAAACAGGCCCAAATGCGCTGAGTGGTGCAATTTGGGGGCCGGTGGAGTGAAGTCGGTGTGAGGGCGAAGCCTAGAAACAACGTTATGTGCTCAAACAGGCCCAAATGCGCTGAGTGGTGCAATTTGGGGGCCGGTGGAGTAAAGTCGGTGTGAGGGCGAAGCCTAGAAACAACGTTATGTGCTCAAACAGGCCCAAATGCGCTGTATGGTGCAATGTAGGGGCCGGTGGAGTAATGTCGGTGTTAGGGCGAAGCCTAGAAACAACGTTATGTGCTCAAACAGGCCCAAATGCGCTGTATGGTGCAATGTAGGGGCCGGTGGAGTAATGTCGCCGTGAAGGTGAAGCCTAGAAACAACGTTATGTGCTCAAACAGGCCCAAATGCGCTGAGTGGTGCAATTTGGGGGCCGGTGGAGTGAAGTCGGTGTGAGGGCGAAGCCTAGAAACAACGTTATGTGCTCAAACAGGCCCAAATGCGCTGTATGGTGCAATTTGGGGGCCGGTGGAGTAAAGTCGGTGTTAGGGCGAAGCCTAGAAACAACGTTATGTGCTCAAACAGGCCCAAATGCGCTGAGTGGTGCAATTTGGGGGCCGGTGGAGTGAAGTCGGTGTGAGGGCGAAGCCTAGAAACAACGTTATGTGCTCAAACAGGCCCAAATGCGCTGAGTGGTGCAATTTGGGGGCCGGTGGAGTGAAGTCGGTGTGAGGGCGAAGCCTAGAAACAACGTTATGTGCTCAAACAGGCCCAAATGCGCTGTATGGTGCAATTTGGGGGCCGGTGGAGTGAAGTCGGTGTGAGGGCGAAGCCTAGAAACAACGTTATGTGCTCAAACAGGCCCAAATGCGCTGAGTGGTGCAATTTGGGGGCCGGTGGAGTGAAGTCGGTGTGAGGGCGAAGCCTAGAAACAACGTTATGTGCTCAAACAGGCCCAAATGCGCTGAGTGGTGCAATTTGGGGGCCGGTGGAGTGAAGTCGGTGTGAGGGCGAAGCCTAGAAACAACGTTATGTGCTCAAACAGGCCCAAATGCGCTGTATGGTGCAATGTAGGGGCCGGTGGAGTAATGTCGCCGTGAAGGCGAAGCCTAGAATCAACGTTATGCGCTCAAACAGGCCCAAATGCGCTGTATGGTGCAATGTAGGGGCCGGTGGAGTGAATGTCGGTGTGAGGGCGAAGCCTAGAATCAACGTTATGCGCTCAAACAGGCCCAAATGCGCTGTATGGTGCAATGTAGGGGCCGGTGGAGTAATGTCGGTGTGAGGGTGAAGCTTAGAAACAACGTTATGTGCTCAAACGGGCCCAAATGCGCTGTATGGTGCAATTTGGGGGCCGGTGGAGTAATGTCGGCGTGAAGGTGAAGCCTAGAAACAACGTTATGTGCTCAAACAGGCCCAAATGCGCTGAGTGGTGCAATTTGGGGGCCGGTGGAGTGAAGTCGGTGTGAGGGCGAAGCCTAGAAACAACGTTATGTGCTCAAACAGGCCCAAATGCGCTGAGTGGTGCAATTTGGGGGCCGGTGGAGTGAAGTCGGTGTGAGGGCGAAGCCTAGAAACAACGTTATGTGCTCAAACAGGCCCAAATGCGCTGAGTGGTGCAATTTGGGGGCCGGTGGAGTAAAGTCGGTGTGAGGGTGAAGCCTAGAAACAACGTTATGTGCTCAAACGGGCCCAAATGCGCTGTACGGTGCAATTTGGGGGCCGGTGGAGTAAAGTCGGTGTTAGGGCGAAGCCTAGAAACAA
This sequence comes from Necator americanus, assembly GCF_031761385.1. Taxonomy (NCBI): domain Eukaryota; kingdom Metazoa; phylum Nematoda; class Chromadorea; order Rhabditida; family Ancylostomatidae; genus Necator; species Necator americanus. The sequence goes on along the minus strand of NW_026986551.1, from coordinate 5,780 downwards.
CGTTATGTGCTCAAACAGGCCCAAATGCGCTGTGTGGTGCAATTTGGGGGCCGGTGGAGTGAAGTCGGTGTGAGGGTGAAGCCTAGAAACAACGTTATGTGCTCAAACAGGCCCAAATGCGCTGAGTGGTGCAATTTGGGGGCCGGTGGAGTGAAGTCGGTGTGAGGGCGAAGCCTAGAAACAACGTTATGTGCTCAAACAGGCCCAAATGCGCTGAGTGGTGCAATTTGGGGGCCGGTGGAGTGAAGTCGGTGTTAGGGCGAAGCCTAGAAACAACGTTATGTGCTCAAACAGGCCCAAATGCGCTGAGTGGTGCAATTTGGGGGCCGGTGGAGTAAAGTCGGTGTGAAGGCGAAGCCTAGAAACAACGTTATGTGCTCAAACAGGCCCAAATGCGCTGAGTGGTGCAATTTGGGGGCCGGTGGAGTGAAGTCGGTGTTAGGGCGAAGCCTAGAAACAACGTTATGTGCTCAAACAGGCCCAAATGCGCTGTATGGTGCAATTTGGGGGCCGGTGGAGTGAAGTCGGTGTGAGGGCGAAGCCTAGAAACAACGTTATGTGCTCAAACAGGCCCAAATGCGCTGAGTGGTGCAATTTGGGGGCCGGTGGAGTGAAGTCGGTGTGAAGGTGAAGCCTAGAAACAACGTTATGTGCTCAAACAGGCCCAAATGCGCTGAGTGGTGCAATTTGGGGGCCGGTGGAGTGAAGTCGGTGTTAGGGCGAAGCTTAGAAACAACGTTATGTGCTCAAACAGGCCCAAATGCGCTGTATGGTGCAATTTGGGGGCCGGTGGAGTAATGTCGGCGTGAAGGTGAAGCCTAGAAACAACGTTATGTGCTCAAACAGGCCCAAATGCGCTGAGTGGTGCAATTTGGGGGCCGGTGGAGTGAAGTCGGTGTTAGGGCGAAGCCTAGAAACAACGTTATGTGCTCAAACAGGCCCAAATGCGCTGTATGGTGCAATTTGGGGGCCGGTGGAGTGAAGTCGCCGTGAAGGTGAAGCCTAGAAACAACGTTATGTGCTCAAACAGGCCCAAATGCGCTGAGTGGTGCAATTTGGGGGCCGGTGGAGTGAAGTCGGTGTTAGGGCGAAGCCTAGAAACAACGTTATGTGCTCAAACAGGCCCAAATGCGCTGTGTGGTGCAATTTGGGGGCCGGTGGAGTGAAGTCGGTGTGAGGGCGAAGCCTAGAAACAACGTTATGTGCTCAAACAGGCCCAAATGCGCTGAGTGGTGCAATTTGGGGGCCGGTGGAGTGAAGTCGGTGTTAGGGCGAAGCTTAGAAACAACGTTATGTGCTCAAACAGGCCCAAATGCGCTGTATGGTGCAATTTGGGGGCCGGTGGAGTAATGTCGGCGTGAAGGTGAAGCCTAGAAACAACGTTATGTGCTCAAACAGGCCCAAATGCGCTGAGTGGTGCAATTTGGGGGCCGGTGGAGTGAAGTCGGTGTGAGGGCGAAGCCTAGAAACAACGTTATGTGCTCAAACAGGCCCAAATGCGCTGAGTGGTGCAATTTGGGGGCCGGTGGAGTGAAGTCGGTGTGAGGGCGAAGCCTAGAAACAACGTTATGTGCTCAAACAGGCCCAAATGCGCTGAGTGGTGCAATTTGGGGGCCGGTGGAGTGAATGTCGGTGTTAGGGCGAAGCCTAGAAACAACGTTATGTGCTCAAACAGGCCCAAATGCGCTGAGTGGTGCAATTTGGGGGCCGGTGGAGTGAAGTCGGTGTTAGGGCGAAGCCTAGAAACAACGTTATGTGCTCAAACAGGCCCAAATGCGCTGTGTGGTGCAATTTGGGGGCCGGTGGAGTGAAGTCGGTGTTAGGGCGAAGCCTAGAAACAACGTTATGTGCTCAAACAGGCCCAAATGCGCTGAGTGGTGCAATTTGGGGGCCGGTGGAGTGAAGTCGGTGTGAGGGCGAAGCCTAGAAACAACGTTATGTGCTCAAACAGGCCCAAATGCGCTGAGTGGTGCAATTTGGGGGCCGGTGGAGTAATGTCGCCGTGAAGGTGAAGCCTAGAAACAACGTTATGTGCTCAAACAGGCCCAAATGCGCTGAGTGGTGCAATTTGGGGGCCGGTGGAGTGAAGTCGGTGTGAGGGCGAAGCCTAGAAACAACGTTATGTGCTCAAACAGGCCCAAATGCGCTGAGTGGTGCAATTTGGGGGCCGGTGGAGTAAAGTCGGTGTTAGGGCGAAGCCTAGAAACAACGTTATGTGCTCAAACAGGCCCAAATGCGCTGAGTGGTGCAATTTGGGGGCCGGTGGAGTGAAGTCGGTGTGAGGGCGAAGCCTAGAAACAACGTTATGTGCTCAAACAGGCCCAAATGCGCTGAGTGGTGCAATTTGGGGGCCGGTGGAGTGAAGTCGGTGTTAGGGCGAAGCCTAGAAACAACGTTATGTGCTCAAACAGGCCCAAATGCGCTGTATGGTGCAATTTGGGGGCCGGTGGAGTAATGTCGCCGTGAAGGTGAAGCCTAGAAACAACGTTATGTGCTCAAACAGGCCCAAATGCGCTGTGTGGTGCAATTTGGGGGCCGGTGGAGTGAAGTCGGTGTGAGGGCGAAGCCTAGAAACAACGTTATGTGCTCAAACAGGCCCAAATGCGCTGAGTGGTGCAATTTGGGGGCCGGTGGAGTGAAGTCGGTGTGAGGGCGAAGCCTAGAAACAACGTTATGTGCTCAAACAGGCCCAAATGCGCTGTGTGGTGCAATTTGGGGGCCGGTGGAGTGAAGTCGGTGTTAGGGCGAAGCCTAGAAACAACGTTATGTGCTCAAACAGGCCCAAATGCGCTGAGTGGTGCAATTTGGGGGCCGGTGGAGTGAAGTCGGTGTTAGGGCGAAGCCTAGAAACAACGTTATGTGCTCAAACAGGCCCAAATGCGCTGTATGGTGCAATTTGGGGGCCGGTGGAGTGAAGTCGGTGTTAGGGCGAAGCCTAGAAACAACGTTATGTGCTCAAACAGGCCCAAATGCGCTGAGTGGTGCAATTTGGGGGCCGGTGGAGTGAAGTCGGTGTTAGGGCGAAGCCTAGAAACAACGTTATGTGCTCAAACAGGCCCAAATGCGCTGTATGGTGCAATTTGGGGGCCGGTGGAGTGAAGTCGGTGTGAAGGTGAAGCCTAGAAACAACGTTATGTGCTCAAACAGGCCCAAATGCGCTGAGTGGTGCAATTTGGGGGCCGGTGGAGTGAAGTCGGTGTGAGGGCGAAGCCTAGAAACAACGTTATGTGCTCAAACAGGCCCAAATGCGCTGAGTGGTGCAATTTGGGGGCCGGTGGAGTGAAGTCGGTGTTAGGGTGAAGCCTAGAAACAACGTTATGTGCTCAAACAGGCCCAAATGCGCTGAGTGGTGCAATTTGGGGGCCGGTGGAGTGAAGTCGGTGTTAGGGCGAAGCCTAGAAACAACGTTATGTGCTCAAACAGGCCCAAATGCGCTGTATGGTGCAATTTGGGGGCCGGTGGAGTAAAGTCGGTGTGAAGGTGAAGCCTAGAAACAACGTTATGTGCTCAAACAGGCCCAAATGCGCTGAGTGGTGCAATTTGGGGGCCGGTGGAGTGAAGTCGGTGTTAGGGCGAAGCCTAGAAACAACGTTATGTGCTCAAACAGGCCCAAATGCGCTGTAGTGGTGCAATTTGGGGGCCGGTGGAGTGAAGTCGGTGTTAGGGCGAAGCCTAGAAACAACGTTATGTGCTCAAACAGGCCCAAATGCGCTGAGTGGTGCAATTTGGGGGCCGGTGGAGTGAAGTCGGTGTTAGGGCGAAGCCTAGAAACAACGTTATGTGCTCAAACAGGCCCAAATGCGCTGTATGGTGCAATTTGGGGGCCGGTGGAGTAATGTCGGTGTGAAGGTGAAGCCTAGAAACAACGTTATGTGCTCAAACAGGCCCAAATGCGCTGAGTGGTGCAATTTGGGGGCCGGTGGAGTAATGTCGCCGTGAATGAGAAGCCTAGAAACAACGTTATGTGCTCAAACAGGCCCAAATGCGCTGAGTGGTGCAATTTGGGGGCCGGTGGAGGGGTGTAGAAGCTAGAAAAACGTTATGAGCCCAAATGCGCGATGGGAATTTGGGGGCCGGTGGAAAGTCGGTGTTAGGGCGAAGCCTAGAAACAACGTTATGTGCTCAAACAGGCCCAAATGCGCTGTATGGTGCAATTTGGGGGCCGGTGGAGTGAAGTCGGTGTTAGGGCGAAGCTTAGAAACAACGTTATGTGCTCAAACAGGCCCAAATGCGCTGTATGGTGCAATTTGGGGGCCGGTGGAGTAATGTCGGCGTGAAGGTGAAGCCTAGAAACAACGTTATGTGCTCAAACAGGCCCAAATGCGCTGAGTGGTGCAATTTGGGGGCCGGTGGAGTGAAGTCGGTGTTAGGGCGAAGCCTAGAAACAACGTTATGTGCTCAAACAGGCCCAAATGCGCTGAGTGGTGCAATTTGGGGGCCGGTGGAGTGAAGTCGGTGTGAAGGTGAAGCCTAGAAACAACGTTATGTGCTCAAACAGGCCCAAATGCGCTGTAGTGGTGCAATTTGGGGGCCGGTGGAGTGAAGTCGGTGTTAGGGCGAAGCCTAGAAACAACGTTATGTGCTCAAACAGGCCCAAATGCGCTGAGTGGTGCAATTTGGGGGCCGGTGGAGTGAAGTCGGTGTTAGGGCGAAGCCTAGAAACAACGTTATGTGCTCAAACAGGCCCAAATGCGCTGTAGTGGTGCAATTTGGGGGCCGGTGGAGTAAAGTCGGTGTGAAGGTGAAGCCTAGAAACAACGTTATGTGCTCAAACAGGCCCAAATGCGCTGAGTGGTGCAATTTGGGGGCCGGTGGAGTGAAGTCGGTGTTAGGGCGAAGCCTAGAAACAACGTTATGTGCTCAAACAGGCCCAAATGCGCTGTATGGTGCAATTTGGGGGCCGGTGGAGTAAAGTCGGTGTGAAGGTGAAGCCTAGAAACAACGTTATGTGCTCAAACAGGCCCAAATGCGCTGAGTGGTGCAATTTGGGGGCCGGTGGAGTGAAGTCGGTGTTAGGGCGAAGCCTAGAAACAACGTTATGTGCTCAAACAGGCCCAAATGCGCTGTATGGTGCAATTTGGGGGCCGGTGGAGTGAAGTCGGTGTTAGGGCGAAGCCTAGAAACAACGTTATGTGCTCAAACGGGCCCAAATGCGCTGAGTGGTGCAATTTGGGGGCCGGTGGAGTGAAGTCGGTGTTAGGGCGAAGCCTAGAAACAACGTTATGTGCTCAAACGTGCCCAAATGCGCTGAGTGGTGCAATTTGGGGGCCGGTGGAGTGAAGTCGGTGTGAGGGCGAAGCCTAGAAACAACGTTATGTGCTCAAACGTGCCCAAATGCGCTGTATGGTGCAATTTGGGGCGAGTGGTGCAATTTGGGGGCCGGTGGAGTGAAGTCGGTGTTAGGGCGAAGCTTAGAAACAACGTTATGTGCTCAAACAGGCCCAAATGCGCTGTATGGTGCAATTTGGGGGCCGGTGGAGTAAAGTCGGTGTGAAGGCGAAGCCTAGAAACAACGTTATGTGCTCAAACAGGCCCAAATGCGCTGTATGGTGCAATTTGGGGGCCGGTGGAGTGAAGTCGGTGTTAGGGCGAAGCTTAGAAACAACGTTATGTGCTCAAACAGGCCCAAATGCGCTGAGTGGTGCAATTTGGGGGCCGGTGGAGTAAAGTCGGTGTGAGGGCGAAGCCTAGAAACAACGTTATGTGCTCAAACAGGCCCAAATGCGCTGTATGGTGCAATGTGGGGGCCGGTGGAGTAATGTCGCCGTGAAGGTGAAGCC